>NC_135663.1:43241904-43541904 GCF_964188315.1 Podarcis muralis | reverse complement strand
GAGCAGCAAAAAGCAACTGTGTTAGTTTATACAGTGAAAAGGCTGCTAGAAGCATTTTAATGAACATGGGTTTCTGATGACTCTTCGCAAACAGTGAGATTGGGAACAGCTCCCTGAATACATTCCCAGCTCGTTTCCTAGTCAACAGGAGTGCTTACATGTTCAAAGTTTCATCAGCACTTCTGTCTTGCTAGGGATATATATATATATCACACTCATATGCTCATCTAGCAACCTTTGGGATAACCAAACCTCTCACGGTGGTCTTCTGCATTATCATTGCAGAAGACTTAACTTTCCTACCCATGAGGGTCAATCCATACCCTTCAACACAATGCAGAAGTGCTGAGCTTGTAGCCTTTCATTTGTGTAGAGATCCTGCCTCCATTAAAATGGATGGAAGCAACCTGAATGTGCATAAACTAGGTCACCCAGAGGAGTAGATTGTGTGGGCTTGCATTGTCAGGAACTATGTATTAGCAATGATGCTCCAATTGCATAATCAGGAGTATTAAAATGGTAGCATAATCTGTGGAGTGAAATGTGAATGGTGTGTAGCTGAGGGGATTTCAATAGGTAGAACTTTTCTGCAGCATTATGACATGAAAAGCTGCACTTCCTTGTCTACATAAATGTGGAAGATACAGACACTCTGTCCTCCTTTGCGTCTGATCACCCTACCTAGATGTGTGATTTTTATTACATAACCAGCCAATCTGTTGTTTGCTTGTATACCACATAGTATTATTACTTGTAAACAAATGCAAATCCACCACAGCAATGTATAGGATAAAAACAGAATAAAACACAGAAGCACGAGCTCTAAGAACAAGAAAACCAGTCAATCAAACTTTAAAACAATAAACACAGACTCAAAAGACAAGCATTTCATCACGTATAAAATTGATCTTCCCAAAAAGATTATGAAAAAGAATGCCAATCACATTTTCCAGACATCTAGGGGGAAATCTACAAGAACCGTCAAGATGGATAGAATCTGCAGAGTGGAATCTCCCCCATCCCACAATAATTATTTTTCGAAATAAAGGCTGTGCATGTGCTCCCACCCACACTTCATCCAATGCAGAAGTGGTGTACGCATGACATTAGCCGCAATCCATATCTATCCTGTCATTCCTCACATACTACAGCATTTTGATACATTCTCTCCCTCACACTCACCCCCCCCAAAAGCCCCCAGCTTCAATTCAAATTGAGAAAAAGAATGACCCAGCTGCATTTCAAGCTGGTAATGTGTAGACAACCAAAGCTGCACTATGAAATGGAGCCAGTTGCATGATCTGCTTTAGGTTTGTGTTGTTCCGTTAATCTTGTTTTAATGATCTTCGGTGTGTCTCAAGAGGTGAGGCTAAATTTAAGGTAATTACAAAACAGGAGACATACACCCCTGTTCTGTTCTGCACATAGGCAACAAATAGTCCTGATAATTAAAAATACTGTAGATTTTCAGTATGGAAAAGCAAAACACGAATAGATGATGACTAATCACAGGGTGCATTTCTCATTTTTCCTTCAAGGAGTGGAAGGGGGCATTCATGGGTCCCCCCCCCTCATTTTATCCTCACAACAACCCTTTGGGGTAGATCAGCATGAGAGACAGTGACTGGTCCAGGGTTACACAGAGAGATTCTTGGCTGCGGGGGATTTTAACCTAGCTCCCCCCAGTCCTATTCTAACAATCCAGGGGTTGCCAACACGTGGCTTCCATGGGTTTAGAATCAAAGAATTGTAGAGTTGGAAAGGACCACAACGGTCATCTAATCTAACCCCCTGCAATGCAGGATTCCCCCCCCCCCATTGTGGGACTCAAACCCACAACCCAGGAGTTGGAATTCAGCTCCTGGTGGTCAAGGATGATGGGTATTGCCGTCCAACAACCTCTGAAGAGCACCACATCAGCTGCCCCTGCTCTAACCACTACACTACACTGAATCTATCAATATATATCTATCATCTATCTATATCTATATGGGAGTCATTTTGGACTCACAGCTGTCCATGGAGGCACAGGTTAATTCTGTGTCCAGGGCAGCTGTCTACCAGCTCCACCTGGTACGCAGGCTAAGACCCTACCTGCCCGCGAACTGTCTTGCCAGAGTGGTGCATGCTCTAGTTATCTCCCGCTTGGACTACTGCAATGCGCTCTACGTGGGGCTACCTTTGAAGGTGACTCGGAAACTACAGCTAATCCAGAATGCGGCAGCTAGACTGGTGACTGGGGGCAGCCGCCGAGACCACATAACACCGGTCTTGAAAGACCTACATTGGCTCCCAGTACGTTTCCGAGCACAATTCAAAGTGTTGGTGCTGACCTTTAAAGCCCTAAATGACCTCGGTCCTGTATAACTGAAGGAGCGTCTCCACCCCCATCGTTCAGCCCGGACACTGAGATCCAGCGCCGAGGGCCTTCTGGCAGTTCCCTCATTGCAAGAAGTAAGGTTACAGGGAACCAGGCAGAGGGCCTTCTCGGTAGTGGCGCCTGCCTTGTGGAACGCCCTCCCAGCAGATGTCAAGGCAATAAACAACTATTTTACTTTTAAAAGACAACTGACGGCGGCCCTCTTTAGGGAAGTTTTTAATGTTTGATGCTGTATTGCTTTTAATATTCAGTTGGAAGCCGCCCAGAGTGGCTGGGGAAACCCAGACAGATGGGCAGGGTATAAATAATAAATTATTAATTAATCTGGCTCTTTCAAGTAGCCAGAGCACTTGATATGAAACATACGTATTGCAAGATTTGCAACAACCTTGTAATTTAGGTCAGTACTGTTGCCCACTAACAGAGAGCATCATGTTAGAGGGGTTTTTTCTTCTGGTGGCAGAAGACAGAAGCTATGACACCATGAGACCGGTGTAAAACCAAATCAAATAAAGCTTTATTACAAAACAACAAACAACAAAGCTTGTGGGTGTTTTTCCTTGCAGGCAAAGTTCAAACTGCAACTTTTCCTCCGTTTGTAGTCATGACCAGCTGTACCCAATCTGTCCAAAGTTCACAGAAACAGTTCTTAAAGGTACAAACATCTTTACTGTTTCTTAGCAGAATGACTCCCAGCACATCAGTTATAGCAGCCTTGCAAATAAGATCACAAAAATTATTAGCCTGCAAAGCAATACAGAGTACACAAGTGTGTTTTTGTTTTTTTAAAGTTGCTTCTATCAAACAGGCTGGTAGATGAAAGACAGGACTGCAAAATGAGTTTCCCCTATTCTTCCGTCAGCAATAAATCCACTTTTAAAAATATTTTTTTGCAGTTAGGAAGGTGACAGGGAAATGCACAGAAAGGTGTGGGAAGAATTATGATTAATGGGAAGATGTATATCCACTATGCAAGCAAATCAGGTTGAATTCAGAATCTATGTTCATTGTCCTATAACACTGTCATGTAAATGCTCAATAAAGGCTGGATGCAGACCGATTCCAGGTGACCTGTTTAATAACCATTCTGCCTGATTTGTTTGCAAAGCAATTAGAGAACTGTCTGCCAGCAATTTAATGAACATTGATCTTGATTTGAATGGACATTGCATCAAGCATTATCCACACTCTTTCCAGTGCCTTTCCCCATTACTTTCCTTATAGCAAAAAGTCCAAACCTTTAGGGAAACAGGTTTATTCCACAAGAGCTCCAAATGAGCTTTATTTGTGTATCCCCCTGAAAATAATGACAGTCTGGAAGTTTTCCTGGTCTAAACTCTGCGTAAGCTTTGCAATAGAAGATGAGAAAGAATGCAGAGATGAGAAAGAATGTGTCCTCTGCTCTGGGCTGCTTTTTGGGTGCAAGGATTACACACACATGAAAGTAGTGGATGGCTGGTGGAAGGAGCCTGAGTGAGAGACAGGGAAGGGAAGACCTCCCAGGGTGAGAGACTGGGAGAAGAAAGGAAAACTCCCAGGTGAGAGCTGGGAGGGGCCACCACTTTCTGTGTGAGACAAGGGTTAAGAGAGTCAACTTTGAGAGAGGACCCTGCGTTTTCTTTTCTTTCTTTCTTTCTTTCTTTCTTTCTTTCTTTCTTTCTTTCTTTGATTTTATTTCAATTAGTTTCTTTTATCTTATTGTATTATGAAAAAAGCTTAACCTGAATCACTATTTCTCGGTTAGCGGAGTCTGTAACCTGAAGCGTATGTAACCTGAAGCATATGTAACCTGAGGTACCACTGTAGTTCATTTAGCCAAAGAACAATTATAACAGTATATTGCCTCTTAAATTTTAACCACCTCATTTATTGGCATTTAGATTCATTATATCTCTAATTTTTAGAAGAATCTGTGGGCATTAATCTTTATGTGTCTCTCTGAATAAAGATGATTTAGGGTCTTGAAACCTACTTCTTCATTTCATAGTTCAATTTATGATGCCTTTAAAGAGATTTATGAACTTACGAGGGAGTTTTCATTCTATTAGGTAGGGCATTCTAATGTGACACTCTTCTTCAGCAAAAGAAAAGTGTCGTTTTCTGAAAAACCTGGGGCTAGGATGATAACTTCCCAGTTGAAAGCTTATGTAACTATAGCTGGGTAACAGTTTAATTTGTCAAGGTGACCCGCTGAGAACTCTTAACATTTAAGAATGTTGTTCCAATTTTAACAGCTTTGCATACCTCAGACACATGAACAAATAAGGCATTGCTAATCCAAATTTCAATGAAAGTAGTTCTCTCTCATTCTCTGATTTCAGAAGGAGCCTTAAAAATGAATCATCTAATATTTTAGGGTCATAGCATAACTGACACTATGTGTAAAATATGCAGATCCTTTTCCCCTAGCATGTACAATTTAGTAATCCAGTAAAGGGGTTGACTATTCTGTGGTGTTTCCATCTATGCACACCACTTTGTGTGTGTGCTAGTTAATCTGAGGACTTTGCTGTAATAGCAGTGGGATCATTTTGACCCTAATTAAACTGAAGGGAGAAGGGAATGACGCAATGGTGCTGGGAAGGATCTAAATGACCTCAGCACGGTAAAAAAAATAAATGCACTTAATAACACCTACAACAAGAAAACACTACTTTATGCACATGTGGCAGTCAAGATAAAGAGGTATTAAGCATTTGGTTGTTGTTTTTTGTTCATACTTCCAGGAGGTTTTGCACTGAGGCAAAATGCATAATTAAGTTATCAGGGGTTTGTGAAGCCTCATAGGGATCAATGCCATAAGTCATTACAGAGCCCATATTCAATTTATATTATTGTATCTGTTTTCATGGTTGTTGCTTCTGTTATTAATTCTATCCCACTTTCTATCCCACTTTTTAGGGCAAGTGAGCACAAAGTGACCAGAATAAAACAAATAAAACAAATTGTATTAATAAAAACGGCATTGTGTAAAATCATAGGGGTGGGAAGGGAGGAATCAGCAATAAAAAACTTGGTGAGCTTAAGAAGTGTTAAGGTCCCTTTAAATATTAAAAGGGAAGGAGCCAATCAGAGTTCTTGGGAGAGGGAATTCCACAAGTATGGGAGCCATCACTAAAAAGGCTCTGTCCCTGATACCTGTCAACCTGACCAACCTTAGTGGTGGGCCATTTGGATGTGGCTCGTGCTTCAAATAACAGTTTCATCCCTTTGCTATAAATTACTTCCCCATATAATTTCATATTTTTGCATTAATTGTTTTTACATCTTTTTCAAAATTTGAAAAACCACCAATGTATTGCCAGGCTGAGCCCACTTGACAATAAGCCCCATCTAAGTCAGTGGAGCTTACTTCGGACTGCAAGAGTTTTGTTTTCTATTGTTGCTGGGTAAGAGATTATGATGCACCGGTATTTTCTCTTCAGATCTCATGGGGAACCAGGCTGTCAATTTGCACAGGTTCACACAACCATTCTCCACATCTGGGTGTTTGTGCAAAAATCACTGACAAAGCCAAATATGTACAATAATATGCAACAGAATCAAGCTGAATAGGGCTGTCTAAACTAGAAAGCAAACTAGAGGAAATGCTTAAGAAAAATATTGCGGTGGTTAATTTTTGTGCCCTCTGGGCTCCTTTAGTCTTCATTTCCCCTGAAATATACTTAACTAAACATGTGGGAGAAAATCAAATATGTATGTGACATTAAGAGTTAAGTGATTCCAGATTTTGAGATGCACTACCCTGCGATAAAATCTGTTCAGCACTTCTCATTTCATAATCTGATTAGATATTAAAATGAAATTAGAGATTGGTTTTATATAATGGACTGCAGAGAAATTAGTGGTCTAATTATGCAAATGATGATGAAGAACATAATTTCCTTAAGCCACAACCATTATGCTTGTGATGGTCTTCTACTTATTGCTCTATCCCTCAACGCAACCCAGACGTAGACTGACCTTTTCTTAATTTGAGTCGTCAGATGCACATTAGCGCCTGGGATACCCTCCCAGTCTGCACAAATATCAGCATTGCTGATCAACAACCATTAAGCTGACAAATAAGCTTCTCAGTATTTTAATTTCCTCCTCTGTTTCCTACGGTCCCCAGGTTCTTTCCTGGGAATAGTTCATTAAAGAGAAAGTGAGAACACAGCACAAGGATGCTCTTTTAATGCCACTAGAATCCATTTACATGATGATCACTGAATAAAATAAACACAATGTTTTTCCTTTAGTGAGGTTGGTTTTTTGTTTTGTTTGTACAAAATTAAAAGAACGGTGCAGTGATGGAGGTGTAGGTATATAGATGAGAAGAATTCTGTTTATATTTGCATGGGGGGGGGGGAATGTGCAGCTACTCAGTCCAGGAAAAATCCACACCATCATCTCACAAAGGACCTCTATTTCCACCATGAATTGATTGTTAATGTTAGCTTCCATCCCCCGGATCATGGATCAGGGTGGTCTAATACAATGGGACCTTGGGTTACAGACGCTTCAGGTTACAGACTCTTCAGGTTACAGACTCCGTTAACCCAGAAATAGTACCTCAGGTTAAGAACTTTGCTTCAGGATGAGAACAGAAATTGCACGGTGGCAGCACAGCAGCAGCAGGAGGCCCCATTAGCTAAAGTGGTGCTTCAGGTTAAGAACAGTTTCAGGTTAAGAACGGACCTCCAGAACGAATTAAGTTCTTAACCTGAGGTACCACTATGCATGGCTCAGGGGTAGTCTTGGTCAGTACTGTGCAAACAAAAGAATCATGCCACCAGCCACTGCTACGGATTTCTGAAGCATCTGATCAAATTTTGTCAGGAGTCCTCATTACCATCTGATTTTATCTTTAGCTCAATTTTTGTAGAGAAGACCATTTTGACTGTGAGAAATGTTGATCCTGATGGAGTAGAACATAGAGGTGCAGTTGGAACTGGCTCAGTGGGGAGGGGAGCGGCGGAAATATTTCAGTACACTGGAACTTACTTTTTATGTTCCAAAAAGACCAGGGTATTTGGGACTGGCGGGTTCAGCAGCTGACACATTTGATTTAGCAACATACAGATTTTTCTTAATTGTCTTTGGCTGTGGGATGAAGTGGATTTGAGTTTCCAGCTGTTCTTCTCTCTCAGACTGTTCATTGAGGTCTAATTTGAAAATTTTAATTACTTTCCACATTCCCACCCTTCCCAACAACCCGAATCCAAGGGCTAAAGAGAGTTTATTACTAACCAAAGCACACCATTTAAGATTAGGGCGTCAGATGTTGTTATAGCTTTAAATCAAAAAAAGTGGTAGATAGTTGTGGGCAGCAAAATGGAAGAACCCAGAGAAAAATGGATTCTGCATTCCTGAAGAACATCTCAGGTTTGAAGAGAAACTTGCTTTGCTTGTTAAAAATCTGAGACCCCAAAGTCTGCCACCGTCTCCAACTCCAGCTTCTTCCCCACCCCAGAAAAAACCCATTTGAAGTATTACAAGATCTACAACTTTTGTAGAGTAAAAGGTCATTGGGGGCAGTTAAGCTGAATTAGACACAATACTACTTCCTCAAATCCAAATAAACACACACACACACACACACACACACACACACACACACACCCCTACACAAAGAACAATTTAAGGTATAAAGGCGGCAGAGTCAGTGCATCCTTTTGCCAGGTTTTGTGACTCGGGCTTTACATGGTGCTTTTTTCTGGGGGGGGGGCACAGGGGTACGCATACCCCATAACATTTAGGTTTGGCCTCATTGAGGGGCAGTATTTCAATATGAATAGGAAAATGAGAGTACCCCAAACACAAACAAAGCACTGGCTTTAGATATATTTTAGCTATATTATCAAAGTGCCCATTATGATGGGCTGGTGGGTGTCTGGGCAGGGTGGGCTTTGCATGCTATATAGACCCCTGGGAAGCAGAGTTTACCTGTGTGCTCTGCACAAATACAGATACAGAAAAAGAGAGGGTGACCCTATATGGGATCCTCTCTGCAGTAGTGCCAGACCAGTAGTGCCAGAAGTTGCATGAGTTTCTTTTAGTCTTTAGAATGCCCTTCAGAAGGACAATCTAACACCAATTTAGGACATTAGTCACCAAGCACATTTGAGGAAGATTGGAAAAGCATGACCCGGCCTCCCAACTAAATAGATTTATGTTGACTTTTGACTTCCTTTGCTTCCAGTGTCATAATTCCAGCTCCTGAACTGTATTCTGCACCATTCCAGGCATAGCCAAACTCCACTGTCAGCAATACAAAGGACTCTGCATACAACCTGTTTCATAATGGACAATGAGAAAGCCCTCACTGCTTTTGTAGATACATTTGCTGAATCACACAGTCCTGGGCTGTTGCAGAAGTTCCCAGTTAAGTTGTGGGCGAACATATCAGACGACACAGCGATTCTTCCAAAGCAGCTCTTTATTTGTAAGCTGGAACTGAACTGAACTGAAGGGTTCAGTCAGCCAGCTTATATAGAGCTCCACTAGAATGCAACAGTAACCATTTTCTGTAACTAGCCAATCACTGATAGTTACTGTAGATAACTATCTACAGTATCCCCCTGCTGGCCCAGGGTGAGAACTTCAGTACATAACACCCCTCCCCACCGAGATAAGGCGTTAGTTACAATCGTAATGGTTTCCTTATATACAGCACTACATGTAATGGTTCCCAGTAGTTAGAGGAAAAGCTAGATTTGAGAAGAACACAGGGTTTTTCCTCCTCCTTTTCTGTGGAGTTATTCTACAGCATGTAGTTGACACAATTACAGTGCATTGGAGTCATTTTGGACTCACAGCTGTCCTCGTCCTTTCTGCAGCTCTACTGCCATTCTAAGTATGATTCTGCTGGCACAATATTTCAAGGATAAGGTCAAAACAATCTATTGTTAATTAAATATTGTATGAAATATTTAATATTGCATAATTCTATTTCTCAACCCACCCCCTTTCCCTGGATAGCCATCCTCTTCTGTTTGCTTTGCTTACAGATTGTGAAGCACCATCAATACTAAAACAGGGCAAAAAGTGCCAGTAGTTATACCAGATGCTCCTGAAATGGATTCCCTGACTGTGCCGCAAGGGCACCGTTGAGTCATAACACTCAAGGCTGAGTCATTGGAATGGTTTATATTAATTTTCTGAGCCTGCAACACAGCAACTCAAAATTATTGTGGAAGAGAGCAGGACTAAAGTACCGATAAGGTGTGCCTTCCACAAGAAATGTAATAATGATAGGTCAGCATTTTTCAAGCTATTTTAGACTACAGCTCCCAACAGCTGGGGGAAGTTGCGTTCTCAAAGGCCACACTAGAACCTAAGCAGAATTTGACCAACAGAATATTTTCTGATTGCTATGGGCCTGTATGGAATTCCCCATGACAAGCAGCCACACAGAAACCAAAAATGACCAAGCATGTCCAAGGTTAGAGGTTCTTATTCATGGCAGCAGTGCATGCAATTGGTGAAAAGATGAGTTGATGTGCTACAATAATTGTGGCTCCTATAACCCCAGATATGTTCAGGCCATCAGGCAAGATGCTCCACAATAAAGATTTTCCATTCCCTGTGTTATGTACTGAAGTTCTCACCCTGGGCCAGCAGGGGAATACTGTAGATAGTTATGCAAATGAAGGATCGAAAGTGAAGTTCAGTGATTGGATGGATATAGTTATGCAAATGAAGGATCAAAAGTGACGTTCAGTGACTGGATAGTTTTAGAAAGTTGTTACAGTAATGTGGTACTGGAGCTCTATATAAGCAGGCTGACTGAGCCCTTCAGTTCAGTTCTGTTCTGGCCTCTGAATAAAGAAGAGCTGTTTGAATAATTGCTGTGTCGTCTGATATGTTCACCCACAACTTACACTGTGATGTAAATATTATATACTCTTGTGCTTATGGTGGTGAAGCTTTACCACTAATGATAGAGGAGAATGAGAGACGATAGGAGTAATGAGCAGGAGATAGCCATTCCAGTTCATCCACCAGCAGAAGATTCTCATGTAGGCCTTGCATCATCCATCTGCTCCCTTCCAGAAAATGCTAACTTTCCTCCACAACCATGCCTGCTCAGGTAATTTTTATTCCTGGAAGGAAGGGGAGAAAAGGTGCCGTTGGGTATTATAATGGACCATCTACCTCACACATTCTTTGGTGTTTGATGGAGGGGTGGTCAGCAACTCACAGTTCCTCAACTACTTACATTACCTACTTAAGAGGATTGACATACAGCTTAATCAGAAGTGGGCAATTTTTGTTTACAATACATGCACACGAAAGCTCATACAAATAACAAACTTAGTTGGTCTCTAAGGTGCTACTGGAAGGAATTTTTTTATTTTGCTTAACATAAAATATACATAGAAATTAGTAGTTCAGTGGTCATATATGGGATATGGTAAACTACTAGCAAAGCCATTGCTAAACAATAAACCAGGACAGACAACAGGCGAGAAAGGAGTAGGGTGAGAAAAGGATAGGCAAGAATGAAAGCATAGGGGAGGAGATTTTCCTGTAGGCCATTGACTGGGGTGGATGGGATCTCTCTGTGTTAAGTTGCTATTGGTAAAAACAGCCACTGAAAACCTCAAGTAGCTATAAGTTCTTGAAATGCCATATGTGGTCATTCATTGGGGATCATACTTCCCAGTTTCAGGTACATATTTGCCATTTCAGGTAAAACATGGACTTGCTGATTCACAGGTGTTTCAAATTATAGTGTAGGCTGACATGAGGAACAGTTATAAGCATGCAGTTGCCTTTCCTATTTTTATCTTCCTTCTCCTATCAGCCCACAAAGCATTATTGCAACAACACACTACCTGAAGGCGTCCACCCCGCTTTCCCGGTTTGTGTAGAATCGATGTGTTAGGAGTGAGACTCCAGCAAACCAATTAATTTATTTTGTATACGTAAACTGATTTGCAAGCACAGAATATTTCCACCTAATATTTTAACACATTGACAAGAGCACCCAGAGGGTGTTAGATGGGCATTTTGTCATTGTGCTTTGCATTTATACATTTAAATATGCTGCTTTTCACTTTTTACTGTATCAGACCACTTAATCTTGACTCTTACCTCTCTGAGATGTCACCACCTTCTCTCATTTATTTGAAAATTTAGCAGCTGCTCTTTCATAAGATATAGCAAAGTTGTTTACCACATATAAAATAAAACCGGTCTATGAATTTCTACAAGACTAAAAACATCAACGAGACATTATTAGAGAGAGAGAATAAATTGCACAATTATGTACAATTGATTCATTTGCCATAAATCCATTGAATAAATAAAAATGTGCAATATATCATGCTGACTTCAATTTGTGTGTGTGTGTGAGAGAGAGAGAAAGGTTCATTTAGTTCTATTTTCTAGTCACTAGGAATTTTCCATAGGTTTCCTATAAAATGTTAAGACTTCTTGCCACCAGTTTCCAACCCCCCTTCCCCTTATGAAAAGCATGGGACATTTATTAATTGAAGAGTGCTTTGAAGTTTAATTAAAAAAAATTTTCAGCTCATTTAATCAACTATTAATTGCATATATTTGTACTGAACAAAATCCAATAAGCTTAAGAAAATATTATGTGAAATCTTAAAGGGCTCTGATAGCTACCATACATCAATGTACAGAATTCTTATGTAAAATCTATACAGACCCCTGTTTCATACTGTCATGTCATGCAGTCATGAGTGGCAGCCTGAGTCTCAAGAGGGGACTCAGCTATACAGCTGCAAATGAAAAGTTTTAAATGTTATAAATTGCAATATACAAATGTGACACTATATGGCGACAGTGAGCTATGCCAAATTCAATGTATTTTTCAAAACTTTTTTTTTTTTAAAAAGCATTTCCACAGCGTTTTTTTATATGTGTGCAGATTCCACCAGGATCAGCTCAATGACTCATTTAAGACAGTTGTTTTTTGAAAACACCATCTTTGAGCTCTATGTTTTCCACGAAAGGTACACTGGCTTTAAAGAGTACAATTTACTTACTGAGGGATCAAATATTAGTCTTTTTTCCCCTTCTGCCTGTGGCAAGTGGAAAGGTTTCTCTGTGCTCCACTTTGAAGCAATGTCATTTAAATCCCAAACTGCTATTTCAAAGACAAAGCTTAAGATTAAGGAAGCAAAAAAATGTGGTCTGCGATCAATGTTTAGGTGTTGTTGCTGTTTTTAAATAACCATATGAAATAGGCTTAGGCAGAAAGATAGCTGTCATCACTCCATTTATGAATGTATGAAGCTCTCTTAGACATAAAACCGTTTCTTAAAACCGTTAATACCCAGGGTGCATTGCTTGAAGAGGAGTAGTTGCGACTTGACTTCGAGGAGCAACTTATAGCACGCGGTGTGGTAGCCTTTTTTGAGGTTTTTGAAGACTTTGGTGATTTTTGAAGCTTTTCCAAAACTTCTTTTGCAGCCATTTGGTAAGTTAAACTTTTAAAACTTTTTGGGGGTTTTTTGGATTTTAGGTTGGGGTGTTTGGAATGTTCTTCAGCAAGAAGCAAAGAGTGGAAGAGGAACTTTCTTCGAGTTGTCCCCCAGAGTCTTAGAAAATGTATGTACAGTACACTTTGGTGATTTTTAAATGCTTTTCTATCATGTCTAGAAGCTTAAATTATTGTTCCTTCAATTTTTGAAATGCTCTTTACAGTATGTGTGACTTCAAAGAGCACTTAATAAACTCTTTTTGTACCAAATTTGGCTTTGTTTGGACTTTTTTTGACCATAGGAACGCATTTATTGATTTTCAATGCATTCCTATGGTCTTGCTTCGCAAGACGAAAAATTCGCAAGACAAAAAAACTCGCAGAACGAATTAATTTTGTCTTGCGAGGCACCACTGTAATAGCGGTATACCTCCAAATCACATTTCACAGAGGCAATTTCAACCCAAGCTTCACGTCACCTCACATAGACACCTCTTATATTTGGGCTCTTAAGCTGCTCTATTCACTCTGTAGCCTGCAGAACAATTGAAGCAAAGCTCAAAAGGGTATTGGCAACTTGTCAGTCAGCCCCCCAAAACCACAATATGCAGCACACCTTAACTTTTAGGGAAGAAATAGCAACTTACAACCTTTTCTTAAAAATAAAAATAAATCCTTCTCATGAGATTGAAAACAAAACCCAGGACACAGAAGCCATGGCAAAGGCAAATGCTTGTTGCCCTGCAGGAAAAAGGATTGAAAAGCTACTACATTTGATTATCTTTAATCAGCGTAGTGAAAAGAACTGAATAAAACTACTCATTGATTCTTCTGGGAGTCTAAACACAATATTTACTATGCCACAGAATTATCAGCAACAAAGAAGAATGTTGATTGCAGCAATAATTAAAAATGCAAGCAAGAATGGAGTGATTACATATTAAAAGTTTGCCCTTTAAAATTGGTTTCCATGAATGATTGCTTTTCATCAGCCTTTACACTTGTTTCTATGGACAATATAAAAGCTTACAAAGGAGAAGTGAAAACAGAAATAATAGAAATTTTATCACGCTCTCTAACTTGCCCTATTAACCTTTAACTTTAATAAATATAATTATAATAAATATTCTACAACTATAGATTAAAATACACAACTAAAACATTTATTTATACGTATCTATATATAATTATTTTTATGTCATTTTTTAAAAAGTCAGTTTGGGCTCAACCACACTTCTGGTTTGCCCCATGCCTAGAAAGCATAAGTCTGAGAGGTTTGGGGTCCGAATGGGTTTTGGTTTTTTTGCCTGTCCCATTGCTTTCCCCAGGAAAACCAACTGTTTACTGCTGAATTGGAACAAATGTCAGTCCACAAAAAAACTGATTGGCGTTTGTTCCGTTTCAGCAGTAAACAGCAGGTTTCCTCAGGACAAGCAGAAGTGTGGCTGAGCCCAAACTAACTTACGTAGCATAAAAACATAGTACGAAAGCATGATTATAGCTGCAGCACTACCAACCATTTAAGGACATGTGCCAGTGAAAACAAATACAACTAAATAAGGTTACAGGAGACAGAGAAATGCTATCCAAGAGAGCTTTGTAACAATGAAAGTCTTCTTTAGGAGAAGGTGCCCCCAAATCAACAGTTGGAGTGATGTAATAGTTGAGTGCCCCTCATAGATAATTCATCCAGCCAGAGGTCGCTTGTCTTTGTTTTATATCTCCTCATCCTGTCCCAGGGGTGGGTGGGAAGTGAAAGCAAATATTCTAGTGTTTATGAAAATTAAACACCATGTATCAAATTAATACACTGTCTCTAGAGACACTAACTGGGGAAAATTATTGCTGTCATACATCTCTGAAATGTGTGTCTGAGGGCAATTCCAGACTTATTTTCAATGAGATCTAGTCACATGCTGGAGGGTTGATTGGGAGGTCTTGCACAACAAACCCACTTATCCAGAAGATTGGACTTTTTGGGGTAAGAAAAGTGACCAGGAAACGCACTGGAAAGTGTGAGATATCATTAGCTTTGATGCAACATCATCTCACCTCACCACCAACAAATCAGATTTAAGGCCCAACATTAAATGTCATCTAATTTCCCTGCAATCAAATCAAGATAAAAACAACAACAACCCAGATCATCTGGAAATACCCTGAATGAGGAATGTTCCTATTTTTTTGCTGGAAGGGCTGCGCTTTGCCATTGAGACAGGACGGGAAAGCAAAGACATACAGCAATGGCTTGGAAAAGCAAGAGTCTTATGGAGATATATTATGATCGATTCTTCCACTGTGAATAATAATGCCCTTGATTCATAATAGAAGTTACCTGCCAGTTTTTCTGTACATATATTTGTGTTTTTCCATAGTTGACAGGTAGTCATTTTGTTCGTTTTATAAAAGATCTTAAAGTTGATGATTTATAATTTACTCAAGGCAATACGAGTGTCTCTTTTCCACCGCAGTATAATTTTGCATTTCTTTTCACTGTATAGTATGTGAGCGAGAGCACAAAGGAACTTGTTACTGTAGGCATTCTGTTTCTTTGAAGAACTGCCATTATAGAAGCAGAAATAGTGATCAACAATCAGCCTGTGTTTAGGTGAATGGTGTTCCATATGGAAATGCCTATTCTTTCAATGCTAGGCAGTCATCACCTTGCCTGATCACTGCATGTATTGAACACATTTCTTGGTGGCAAATAACGACTCGACAGCATTGAAATTATAAGCAAAAAAATCACAAGAGAATTTTTGCCAGAAGTCTTAAGGCAGTAACCCCACAAATGCTGTAGCTTCCAAGACAAGGCAGCCTTGTGTCCTCTATATTTCCATTGTGCTGTAAGAAGAACCATAAGGAAGGGAAGCTGCCCATCGTTAGCAACTGGACCCCAGACTGAGCAGGCACACAGCTCACCTGGTTAGTCTACCCTACTATAACGAGATGTACTGCATTTCTATTTAAATCACATCGACTATTTCTAAATTTGCACCTATATATGTACATTAGTACCTGCAAATGTAATGCAAATCTGCACATTTGGTCCTCTTGTTTTGATGTTTAATGTGATATTGGCAACCGTGTCTGTTGAAAAAGAAGGCATGGGGCAAGGAGGACTCAATTTTTCCATGAAGCATTTTTTGGGTATTTACCTTGAAATTTAGTAATCCCAGTTTAAACAGCAGATACCGGGCCTTCCCAATTTTAGTTTACAAGCTGGAAATATATATATACAGTGGTACCTCGGGTTACATACGCTTCAGGTTACAGACTCCGCTAACCCAGAAATAGTACCTCGGGTTAAGAACTTTGCTTCAGGATGAGAACAGAAATCGTGCTCCAGCGATTCAGTGGCAGCAGGAGGCCCCATTAGCTAAAGTGGTGCTTCAGGTTAAGAACAGTTTCAGGTTAAGAACAGTCCTCCGGAACTAATTAAGTACTTAACCCGAGGTACCACTGTGTGTGTGTGTGTGTTTTCATACATTTAGAAGAGTAAGAACTAACTTCTGTGGCTGTCCACATAAGCTCTACTGTCCTCCTTCAAATGAATTAGTGAGAAAGATACTGAAGCCCTTCCTATGCTCCAAAAGGTTATACAAGGGGAAAGCAGGCTTTATTTGCGGCAGATGCTGTCTCCAAATATGAAAAGTAATCTCACTGCAGTCCTTCTCTGTCATCCATCTTGACACAGCTGTGATTATTTACTTGTTCTCATCTCTCTATCGTGGGCACTGAAAAGTAATTTAGTAATTTAACCTTTACATAGACTTAGATAAACATCTGGGAATAAAATCACATTAGGGTGGTTAGAGGCACAGTTAAGGTTACTGGTGAGTAAAGAAGGGTTATAAAGTGACTGGATGATAAACCTCATGTGTAGGTGTATGTAATGTACATGTTACATATAACGTTTATGAAAGAGGCTCTCTTTCAGCTTCAACTTTGCTTTTGATCACTAGCTCTGCAATGCAGTTAACAAAATCTATAAACTGTCTGCAGACAAACGTCGGCTCCCTCGGCCAGTAAAGCGAGATGAGCACCGCAACCCCAGATTCGTTCGCAACTGGACTTAACTGTCAGGGCTGTTTTACCTTTACCTTTTTTATAATCTAATCAGTTACGTCAGCATAAATCTGCACATCACAAGCATATGTTTTCCTGCTTAATATTTTGGTAAAAATAAATAAAAACCAGTAGTGTGATCCAGAGGCTTTAGCGTAGGACAGTTGTGTTAGATGAGCTGCAGAAGGAGGGATCCATTGTGCACATGTCAAAATGCACCGGATTCGGAGCACTGGATTATTATTTGGGTTGTCACTTAGGGAAAGGAAACATTGTTTTCATGAGTTTATGAGGTCCAATTGATAAATTGATTAACTAACCCAATTTGCAAACAAAGAGGCAATGCTTTGGAAGGAGACACCTCCCTCCACTGATTTTTGGCTTGCACATGTTGAAGCAGGTTCTGCCTTGGAAGAGGTATCTCCCTATCCAACTATGCATAAATTCTGGTTTTGAAACCTAATATATAGGGATGTGAAATTATATGGAGGAAAATGGATATGTTGTTTTTAAACAAACAAACAAAGTTTTAACAAGAAGAAATAGTAGAGATGGGTACAATACAGAAACAAACACCAAAAAGATAACACAACAGAACCTTTCTCAACTCCCTTCTTACTGTGCTCAAATCTTTTTTTAAGCTGCCACTCTTTTCTCTGTGTCACCCCCTGCTCACTCAAAACTCTGCCACCGTTGTTTCCCTCGCAGTTTCTCTCCAAGGATTTGAGCCTTCAATATTTCATTGTATGAAGGTCTAACCTCCGCCATTGCTTAAAAGTTCAATTTCCCTCTCAGTTCTCTGCCTTCCTGCTTTACTCAGACTTCTTCTGTTGTTTTAGACCATCACTTTCCACCTGTCATTGTTCACTCCCATGTCACAGATACTGGTGTTGTGCAACCGGCTTTCTCTTTTGCTTTTCTTCCCCCCTCCTACCCTGACTCCCCTGCAAATATCAGCTTCCTATATGCACATAGGAAGGAAATTTATATACTGCTTGACTGTAATAAAACATCCAAGCAATCTACTGCATGGGTTCATTAGGCGAGTAATATGGAAAACAGTTTTAAGAATAGCAATGTGTTTCTTTTAGCCACCATAAGACATTTCTTGAATTTATGTAACAATCCTGGTTGTCAAGGGAACAGAAAACAAAGCCAGACTCCGCTCGTTATTGTTTACCCAGGAGTAAATATCACTGATTTCACTCCTGATAAGCGTGCACAAGAAGAGTTCAGTCTCAGACTGAGCATCTCTTTCTAAGCGGCCTTTAAATGTTTACACATGCACACACCTTTCAGTCTCAGGTCAGAGAATTCCAAATTCCAGAGGTACTACACTCAGTTGTCATAGTTACTGAACTCGTTAAAATAAAGCCTTATGAGGAACAGTTGAAGGAGCTGGGTATGTTTAGCCAGGAAAAGAGGAGACTGACAGGAGATATCTCAAGGGTTGTCACATGGAGGAGGAGGAGGAGGAGAAGGAGGAAGAAGAAGAAGAAGAAGAAGAAGAAGAATAGTAGTAGTAGTAGTAGTAGTAGTAGTAGTAGTAGTGTGGATTTGATATCCTGCTTTATCACTACCCGAAGGAGTCTCAAAGTAGCTAACATTCTCCTTTCCCTTCCTCCCCCACAACAAACACTCTGTGAGGTGAGTGAGGCTAAGAGACTTCAAAGAAGTGTGACTAGCCCAAGGTCACCCAGCAGCTGCATGTGGAGGAGCGGAGACGCAAACCTGGTTCACCAGATTATGAGTCTACTGCTCCTAACCACTACACCACACTGGAAGAGGGAACAAGCTGGTGTTCTCCAGCTCTGTAGGATAGGACTCGAACCAATGGCTTCAAGTTACAAGAAAGGAGATTCCAACTAAACATCAGGGAGAACTTTCTGACAATAAAAGCTGTTCGACAATGGAACAGTCTCCTTCGGGAGGTTGCGGACTTTCCTTCCTTGGAGGTTTTTAAGCAGAGGTTGGATGGCCATCTGTCATGGATGCTTCAGCTGAGATTCCTGCGTTGCAGGAGGTTGAACTAGATGACCCTTGGGATCCCTTTCAACTCTATACTTCTGTGATTCTATGAAAGGAAACAATTACCGTATTTCCCTCCCAGTAAGCAACAGTGACCCAGCTGCCTGGAAGCTAGTGGAGCGACTCCATGCCATCTGGTGAGCCACTTCTGCCTGAGAGTACACATGTGAAGGACTGCAGCATTATGACTAAGTCAAAATCATAACTGACCAATTGAAATCAATGGACATGACTAACAAGCCAACTGATTTCAATGGATCTACTCTGAATATGACTTAGTCAGATGCAACCCATTGATTGAGAGATGCTCTGAGCTGGCATAGCTGAGAAGAATGGAGCAGCTTTGGTTCCGGAAGATTTGTGGACATCCCTGCTCTTCTCCCGCCCCCTAACACCCACTTTCAAGGCCATATGCTTGCTTCTACTGGTAGGAACTCCATGTTCTTTGCGGTTGCAGTAGGGGCCTTCATAGTGGCCCCTATGCATAGGGGCCACCAGAGGCAGCCAGAAGATGGACATCTCCTCCTTTGTCATAACCCGCTCCAGCAGTGAAGAGAAGGATTACTCTATATGCTTTTTTTTAAATAAAAAAGTATAGCTTGCGTTATCAAGACAAATAATGTATTTCTCTAGTACAGTACGCTTATTTGTGCAGAAAAGTAACAACGTACATACGGCTGATATTAAAATAAGTGATGAAGCGCTGAAATATTATTATGAAGCACAGTAAATATTGAAATAAGAAATCTATTAAGCAAACAAATTTTGAAATATGATAAAATTATTTATCCTGGTGAAGGAAATTAGAGAATGAAATAGCTGAAGAATAAATAAGCAACAGCTGTATATTTGCCCAATAGATAAGTAATTGTTGCAAGTGTTTTTCTTAATTTAACTTTTCCATAAAAGGGCCCATTTGCATATACAGTAGCACTCAGTATTGCACAGCAACAGATCCAACCAATTGTGAAAAACATTAAGAATCGATTATTTAGCCATTCCCTGTCCCACCCTTCCCTGGTTAAATGGAAAGTTGAGCAATATAAGCCTCATTTTTCATGAAAACACACACAGTGGTACCTCAGGTTACAGACGCTTCAGGTTACAGACTCCGCAGGTTACAGACTCCGCAGGTTACAGACTCCGCTAACCCAGAAATAGTACCTCGGGTTAAGAACTTTGCTTCAGGATAAGAACAGAAATCATGCTCCGTTGGCGAGATGGCAGCGGGAGGCCCCATTAGCTAAAGTGGTGCCTCAGGTTAAGAACAGTTTCAGGTTAAGAACGGACCTCCAGAACGAATTAAGTTCTTAACCCAAGGTACCACTGTATAAGGAAGCCAAGCTTTAATTTAGAAAAGCCTCTGTAGTGGAGACAAAAGGCATCCCCCCCCAAGAGCCCCCACCCAAACTTATTCTCTTCTTGTGGGGTGCAAGTTACTCTATCAGTTAAGAACATCCATGCCCCACCACCCACAGAACTGACAAAGAGCCAGGCATAGCTGGAGGGGAGAGTTGGTGCTGTGCTAGCTTTTACTGGGAGAGGGGTGATGCAATGGGGAGGCCAGTCTTGAGTGGGCACACTGGCAGAGCCAATCTGGTGCTCCCACCATTGTACAAACACAGCACCAAACTTCCTGTCACCTCAGCATCAACACCCCCAAAGTCTTGTTTCTCTCATTAGTCTCAGCCTTGGATTCCAACAAAAATCAAATATCTCTCTCTCTCCAGCTTGATGCTTTCCCTTCCATTTGCCGTCTTGTACAGAGCCCCTTTCCTTTGTTCCCCTTAATGGCCCATCACCCAGGCAATCGCCTCATCAGGAAGCTAGCCTGGCTTATATTTCAACATTTGCTTGATCCAGGGGTTAGAACAGTCTCGGCATGCAGCCTACTCCCCACCCCCCTGGCCATAACATTATTCTTAGAAAGTTGTATAATCTTAGAAGGGACATGGCTACGAGGAGTCATGGGTGTGACAATCATGAAGGCACCCTGCACTTCTGAATTTGCCACTATGCTACTGCCCTCAAGGTGGGGAGATGAATAAAGCTTTTCAAGAAACGTAAGGTGCAGATGAAAAATGTAAGTACCTAACCAGCCTATGTTTATTACCACTATCCCCAGCACCAGTTAATTACCAGTTAAATGTTACTGTTAATAAGAACAAGATTATTATTACAATTTTGTGAAAATTCCTGCTCCTGCATTCTCCTAGGTTCCTCATACTAAATGCCTTCTGATGTGCTGTTAAAGACTGTTTTTTTATCTCACCAGGCCTTTGATTGGTTTGTTTCCAGCTTTCTTTTTCATTTTTGTTTGTAATACTGGTTTTCTGCTAATTGTGCCTGCAGGTTTATTCTCTTTTATGATGCATTTTTATTCATTGTTACTTTTATTAGCAACTTCAATGGGCAGAAATGCAGCTTAGATGTATGAATGTAAATAAATATAAATTTATTTAAAAACATTCAAAATGTCAGGTAAGATAATAAAGCAAGAACTGGGGGAACTTTTTTCAGACTGAGGGCTGCACTGCTATCTGGACAATGGTGGGTGGGGCAAGAGGCGAAAGTGGGTAAAGGAACAAATGTAAATTCTACCTTTGTAGTAGGCTAGTTTCTACAGACACACGCACACACAGACACCCTTCTAGCTAGGCAAGCAAGAGACATTATCAGAGTTCAAGCACACATTCCAGCCATGCAACAACACTCAAGGAGAGTGTGAAGCAAAGCCAGTGAGGGGTGTGGCCTGGAGAGAGGGGGTGTGGCCAGAGAGAATCCTGATTCACACAGAGGGTGGATAGCTCAAACCCTAAAGCAGAGCTTTACAAATTGTGTGTTGTGAAGTGTTGGTGTGTCGGCTGCACTGTGTAGATGTGTTGCGTGAACTCTCCCCATGCTCCTCCTGGAGCTGGAAAGGTGTTCGTTTAACCTCTGGTTTCCTAGCAAAGCTGTATTACTGTGTCACGAAATGACGCATGTCTAAAAAGCGTGTCACCAACATGAAAAGTTTGGAAAGCTCTGCTGTAAAGGACGGGACTCATAACCTCGGCGTCGTGGGTTCGAACCCCATGTTGGGCAAAAAAAATCCTGCATTGTAGGGGGTTGGAGTAGATGACCCTTGTGATCCCTTTCCAGCTCTACTATTCTATGTGGCTGATGGTGAAGCCACGGACTGGGGTGTGCCATCTAGGCTGAACCCTCCTGAGAGAAGTCAAAAGGCTGCACAGACGTTTCAGCTGGTCTAATAAAAGTTTCTAAAAAGTTTGTTTTTAACATGCCACACCTTCCCTACCACCACCACAAAGATGGCACACTACTTTGTGACATTTTTGGTTGGCCTGATGAAAGTTTTTCAGTCGTTTTCTTATGGCGGCTCTAGGGCAACCTTACTATTCCTGGGTCAGCTCAGTCGGTAGAGCCTGAGACTCAGGACTGTGTGCTCAAGCCCTACGTTGGGCGAAGGATTGAAGTTTCAACGCTACCATAATTCTAACTGCTCGCCTGTTACGTATTTAGGCAAAAGGCGCCTGCGCACACGCGGGAGTCCCCAGGTCCCCGCATGCGCGAAGCTCTTCCTCCCATGCGGAGAACGAACGAGGCCGGAAGCAGCGTATCCGGCGCGCGCGCGCGGCAGCTCCCGCCGTTGTTGCCAGGGCAGCTGTGCGTAATTACGCGCGGAGAGAAGGCGCGCAGATGGACGAGCTCCCGGCTTCGCGGGACTCCGGCCTCGCGGGCTGCCGAGTGACGCAGCGGCTGCAGCAGCTGAGCGTGGCTGGCGGTGCCGAGGGGACCTCGGCCGAGACCTCCCCGCCGGCCCTTGCCGTGAAGGAGGGCGAAAAGGGAGCCACGGAGGCCTCCGAGGCTCCGACGCGGCTTCCGGAGGAGGCCGGCCCTCATGGAGGCGGCGTGGAAGGAGGAGCCCCGCAGCCCGGCCCTTGTCCCGGCCTGTTGCAGCTGTCCGGCGCGGCGGAAGGGGAGCCGTCTCCGCTGGGAAATGGCTCGTCGTCGTCCTCCGTCGGCGGCCCGCGGCTCAGTTTCAACGCCGGAGAAGGAGGCGAGCCGGGCGGGGAACCTCGCCGCGACCCCGATGCACCCGCTGCACCGGCAGACGAGACGCCCCTCCCCGGCGAGGGAAGGGAGGAGAAGCCGCCGCCGCCCGATTTGAGAAGCTCCCCTTCTTGCCTTCCGGATTTTAACGGCGACCCCCAAGATGTAGGGATGGGTGTCGCGGAGGAATCGAGGCCGGCGCCGCTAGGGATCGAGCAGGACTCGCCGGCGATGGAAGGCGGCGGCGGCGGCTCCCCCTCGGATTCCGACAGGTGGGTAGTTCCGCAAAGCATGGCAGGAAATCCGCCTGGCCGGAATCTTGCATTTTCGAATTTCCCGGGGAAGTAGGAGAGGAAAGCGCGTATTTGTACTTCTCGGGTTGGCACCTAGCTGCGCGTCACCTTTTAATGGCCGCGAGACTGGAGAAAAGCACTTGGGGAAAGTTAGACGCTGGAAAAGGACCTTGCCTGGCTTTGCTTCTGCAGTGATTGATTGCCGGTTGTGTAGCAGGGGAAAAAAGTCACGTGCTGCTCTATAGAGTCTGTTTTATTTTGTGCTACTTTCCAGTTTTGGTTGTTACCACCTTTATAAAAAGCACGAGATTTTTCTTCCTTAACATAGTTTAAAACTGACGTCTATCCTTACATATGCTAGGGCAGTATGCAGCAGGAGTGATTAAGTTAATATTAAAACAAATCTAAACGGAGTTCGAAGTAGTTAAAAATGATGGAGCAGACTACCAACACTTAAAAATGCCAAATATTTTAACTAGCTCTTGCAATAAACTTGTTTATGCCCAGACATATTGATAAGAACATAGTCTGCTGGATCAGGCCAGTGGCCTGTATAGCCTAGCATTCCTCATCACGGTTGCCTATGGGAAGCCTAGGAAACTGCTAGTTAAGTGATAAGTAACAGAACCAGATGTATGCATATATATTGGGCCTATTTCTCAATGGTACACCAGTGTGGTTTAGTGGTTACAGTGTCTGACCAGGACATTGGAGACCAAAGCCCACTTGGCCCATTAAGCTCACTGGGCGGCCTTGGCCTATCCACTTCCTCTCAGGCTAACCTGCTTCACACTGTTCTTGTGGGGATTAAATGAGGAGGGGGCAAACCATGTACACCACCTTGAGCTCCTTGGAGAAAAAGATCTTCTAAAAATCCAGTAAATAAGTAAAGGTCCAGTCGTGGCCGACTCTGGGGTTGCGGCGCTCATCTCGCTTTATTGGCCGAGGGAGCCGGCGTTTGCCCGCAGACAGCTTCCAGGTCATGTGGCCAGCATGACTAAGCTGCTTCTGGCGAACCAGAGCAGCACACGGAACCGCCGTTTACCTTCCCGCCAGAGTGGTGCCTATTTATCTACTTGCACTTTGACATGCTTTCGAACTGCTAGGTTGGCAGGAGCAGGGACCCAAAAATGGGAGCTCACCCCGTTGCGGGGATTTGAACCGCCAACCTTCTGATCAGCAAGTCCTAGGCTCTGTGGTTTAACCCACAGTGCCACCCGCGTCTCCATAAATAAGTAAATAAATAAGTAAATTCAGGTTGTAGGTACCTGAATGCTTGAACAGACCTAGTCTTGTCATGACCAGAGCTATGTGTGCTGTTAAAAAGTTGAATATTAATATACTGCACAAGCTAAATTCTATTGGCATATTAGTGATGAGAATTAACAATACTTGGGTTTTGTTTGTTTGTTTAGCACAATACTCCCAAGTAAGAAAGTGGCACTAAGGGCTTACAAAGCATTGTAGTTCTGGCACTGGGAATACTGGGTCTCTGCCAACCTGCTGACTATGGAAATTTTGTGCAGGCATCAACAAGCTGGTGAAATACATCCTTGCTGCCATGAAAGTTAGAAATGTACTGTTGCGGGCCATGCGAAATCGCTGCTGAGTTGTGCATGGGATTCCAGGGGTCTTGGTCCTCAACCAGGGCCTATGCTTCTTGGGAGAATTGAAGACAACAGTGGAGGCTGTCATTGCTTTAAGAAATATGATTTATTCGCATGTTTACACTTGAGTTTAGATTCAGGTAGAAATTGCAAAATATCTTTTGGAGGACCAGCATAGTTCTCAGCTCAACTGTATTATGCTTTTGAACTTTTTAAATGTCTGTTCTTGTGGGGAAGAACATTGGTACTGGCCAGAGTCCGAATAAATTGTGGGCTCTCTAAGAGCCTTTTGCTTGGAGAGGCTCAGCAAACAATTGTTTAGTCCCTTTCCAATCCTGCCCCCTTTCCTGCTCCCTCCTCTGTAGCTCGTTCTGTAGAGTCCCCCTAAAGCTCAGATTTGCATCTCATTCATGCCTTGATGGCAGGCTACCAAGTGAACCAGAGTTTAGGCTTCTGCGAAATCTGTGTCCAGTGGTGTTTCTCATGTGACAGGAAGGATTCCATTGCTTCCTTCCCAAAATGTTCCCAAAATGTTCTCCAGAGGGTTGGGGAATCCTTCAGACCATGTTTTTTTTTTTTTTTTTTTTTTTTTGGGTGGGGGTGAGCGGGGTTCCAAGCAAGAGAGGGAAATCACTGGATATTACTTTCCCCTATTCTGCTGATTGAAGCCTTACCTTAAGTTGAGTGACATGGTTGGATGCAGCCCATAGGCTTCTTTTGCTATTCTATGAACAACAATTTCTTCTTTTAAGATTTTTCTGTAAACAGAATGTGGCAGGAGATATGCTGAAGAATAAAAATAAAATTTAACTTTCGTGCAGTGATACAGACAGTTCATCTACAGACAGTTCATCTTCTGTCTCCTCTTCTTCCTGTCTTCCAATGCTGTCTGAAGATGATGATCAGCAGTCTAAGACTGAAAGTAACTCTTGCCCTAATAGAAAGAAGGGCGAATTAAGTGAAGTAAGTATGTTGATTTATAGACTATCCTCATCTCCCTATAGTTGGACGGTTTATCTGAGAATCTTATCTGTAGTGCTTTTATAGGACAGAATTAGATGTTGTTATAGAAAGTGCTCAGAGCAAAGGGGCCCTCCTCCTTTGTCTGTTAAAGCATTGCAAGGGATGCTTTGGAGTCCCACTTTATCATCTTTCCCTATCACTTGTTTTTCTGGTCCAAACTTAAAGTTAGCAAGTGCCAAAACAAGTGTATAGTTTATTATTGTATATATTTGAACAATTTATAAACTGCATGGCTGCAATAGTTGCTAAGCAGTTTTCTAAGATACAATATCTCCAAAATTAAAACTGTAAAATCAAGAAAACAAGTTAATAATAATAATAAGTATTGTTTTGTTAATGTTTGTCTTTCTCTTCATGTACAGGGTCTGTTTTTGCTCCTTTTTTTAAAAAAAAAACCTCAACACAGCAACTATAAACTTCAGTAAAACTTCAGTAAAAATGACTGCAGTAGGCACTCATTAGGGAGAAGGCTCTTGGTGGATATGGTCAGTACCTCTGAGCCATGGGGAACACTTAACAGTGACTCCTGGAAATCTCAGTGATAGGGCAGGGATATAAGGAATTAGGCTGCCCTTGAATACTGGGCCCCAATGGTGAATTATTACAAAACCTTGAACCTGGCCCAGTAGTGTTTGGGCAGGCACTGCAGACTTTTGAGGTTTTGTACCAGCAATAGTCTGTCCCCATCAACAGTCCAACTAAAGCTTTTTGCATCAGCTGGAGCCTGTGGACCAAGGTCCAAGATGTGCTGTGATTACTGTCTCCATCTCCACCCCCAGCCCAAGAGTCAAGAGAAGCAAATAACAGGCTGCTTGCTTCCTTTTAGGCACCCATGCTGCCTTCCCTAGTTAATGAGAGCTCAAGAGGCATGAAGACACTGGGCAAGCACATCCTTTGTCACTTTTGGTGATTTGTAGGGAAAATAGCCAGAGGAGTTCCCGTTGTACTGTGCTTGCCTTTCCTTGGGCACCGTGCATCCAAACATGCAGAGTTTGCTAAAATTAGATGTTTTGACCAAAGGAAGCTCCAGGGAGGCTCACTTAGCATCTTCATTACATATCTTCAGGTGCCAGTTGAAAACATTCCTCTCCTCCCAGGCCTTTGGCTGCTTAAACAATCTGTGGTCTTTTAAAGGGGGAGCATTGTTTTGTTTTCTATTATGTTATGTGTTTTTGTGTTTTTATACGTAAACTCCCCTGTGATCCTTGGATGGAGGGTGGTATATAAATTTAATGAATAATAACAAGGATAACTAATTGTGGATTTTAGGTCTGCAGTTATAAATTGACCCTCGGCCAGACAGCTACAAAGAGATGATCTAGGGTGGGCAGCAGTAGGATTAATATTTTATTATGAAAATAAATTCTTAAAATTATCCAGCAGGAGCCACATCCTGTTGAAGATTTTACCATAATTCTGCCTGAATCGGTTGAACTTATGCCTTTTGGAAAAGTTTCCAGCATCATTGAGCACCTAGGTAAGCGAAATGTTTATGTGTGTGCATGCTTTTTCAATAATTGTTCTCCTTTATAGTTCATAGAGGGGTTCCTTTTGGAGGAAAGGCAGGATATAAGAATAAGTTATAATATGATACCATATTCCTAAGTGTGTAGATGCCAAGTGTATAGTATAGTTTAGTGTCAAGGGATAGTCAGAACCTCTAGAATGTGTACTTTTTGTTTCACCCCCTGGCTTCATGCACATCTACCCAAAACCTATATTTCATTCATTTCGTGCATGCAGCTGTGCATCCTGCCCCGCTCTCTCTCAGGCTACCATCAAAATGCAACTTCTTCTTATGCTTCCTTTGTCCCTCCAAAATGTGTAGTAGGTCTCTTCTGCCTTACACCTCTCATCTCTGTGACTATTATTGCATCACATAGAACTAAAACCTAAAGGTAAAGGGACCCCTGACCATTAGGTCCAGCCGCGGCCGACTCTGGGGTTGCGGCGCTCATTTCGCTTTATTGGCCGAGGGAGCCAGCGTACAGCTTCCGGGTCATGTGGCCAGCATGACTCAGCCGCTTCTGGCAAACCAGAGCAGCACACAGAAACGCTGTTTACAGCGGTACCTATTTATCCACTTGCACTTTGACGTGCTTTCAAACTGCTAGGTTGGCAGGAGCTGGGACCGAACAACGGGAGCTCATCCCGTCGCGGGGATTCGAACCACCGACCTCCTGATTGGCAAGTCCTAGGCTCTGGTTTAACCCACACCTCGCCAAATTCTCATTTTGACCCTTTTGCCGCCCCTTCTTCCTCACTAGGCTCTCTCCTTGTTTCAGCAGGGTGCCCTTGCCAATAAGATCATTTTGTCTTGAGAATTCCTAACTTTTCTTCTAGTTGTCAATGCTAAAACATGTGTTATGTGGAAGGTTGTCTGGGGGCACAAATTGAGCCACTTGGACAGCGATAAACTGCAGTGCAGTGAGACTAAAGGCTGAAGAAGAAAAAGCTTTGTAGAATGTGTATCACAGAAAGCAATGACAATATGTGAAAGTAAATAGAAAATAAGCTTTGGGAAAGGTAGTGGTTTTTGTGCTTGGTGTTCAGTTAGTAGTGATATTTTAGTATTGGAAGTTTCTTCATAGCGCAACAAACACTGCAGTGTCAAAGATTCCATTGGCAAAGGATAATTCTGAGGTATAGTCCACATAGTGATTCAGTTTCATATTGGTGGCAATATTTTTCATACTTTCTGTGGGCATTTGTTTACTCTTCATTAAGTTGAAGGTGGTAATTCTGGAATTGCAGCTAAAGTTGGAGAGGAAGAGAAGAGGGACACACCATAGTACCACAGAGCTAGCTGCAAAAATCTGTAGCTTTAGGCAGGACGCTGTATATATTAAATTGTATTATACAAATTAAAAATCTACTTATTCCAGTTAAACCTAGAGGCAAGTAAGGTTGTCCATGCCAGAGAAGGCTGCATGAGTCTAGCAATGCTGTTCCAAAAACTCCTGGGTTTATACCATAAAATTAAAATATGGAGAAAGCAAAGCTATTGGCATGCATGTGAGGTAAATGGTTTCTTTTTTTAAGAAAAAAATGTTTCTGTACTGTTCTTCCTGTGGGAGCCAACAGCGATGAACAACATAGAGAATACAATAATCAAAACCATCTTAAAAGCATTTAAAATGTATCTGAAACCAAAATAATGTACAAAAACATTAATTGAAAACATGTTGTTGCCATGTTTGTTTTGAAGCCGCATGGTATGAATGAACTGCCATAATTGGGGGGTGGGGGAGTATTTTTGCTGTTCAAGAAGGAAAAGTGTATTGAGCGTAATATTCTTGTCTAGATTTTGACTCATGTTGCGGCTCTTCCTTCTGGTTCCCCTTAGCGTTACCCCTCTTTTTGTGCTTGAAATGGTACGGGCCAGACACTAGCATGCTGCATTTCTCCTAAGATTGCGAATCTGTAAGTGAACCCCATTGAACAGAGTGGGACATGAGACTGAAAAAATATGCACAGGCTTTCACTGCAAATCTTACCTTTCTAAAAGCAAATAAGATAGGTAACGGATTTAAAGTGACAGGGTCTTTCAAGCACATTTTCTACACAGAACATGAATCATAGTCTGTCAAATGCAAGCGATTTAAATCAAGCCTAAAATTGTGCTGATAGCTGTGTAATCCTGATTGTATGAAAACACGCATGCAGAAATATAGTGTGACTAGTACAACTGAGCGTTCTTATTGATGCTCAAGCCATTGTGATTAAGTCACTAAAATATGCATTTTAAGGTGACCTACCTATTTCTTTTTGAGTTAAAATCTACTCAGTAGTTCCATCTGTTCAAAACATGGGTCATTGTACTTGGGTTTGTCCAACCTTTTTTTTCCTTCCTGGGGGTACATTTGAAATTTCGGGAGTGCTGTGGCTGCTGCACCTCAGTCCCCTCTCTCCCTCCCTCCCTGATTATTTTTACACAAGGTCCTCTGGAAACCACTGTCACAGTGATAAACTGCAAAGCTGTAAATCACAGATCAGCAGCACCAAAGCACAAAAATATTGATGAAAGGCACAGATCCTTATGGATCTGAACCATTTCAAGATGGGATGCCAGTAGATTACAGAACACATATATGGACAGATACTTTGATAATGTGAACAAGTGGGGAAATGCCTTGCAACTCATTACAGTAAGTTACAGGTTTTGATTTACAGCTTCAGGCCTTTAAAGAAAAGTTTATATGTGGTACAATATATTTTCACACCTGATGAGGTGAGAAGAGAGAGACCAAAGCCATTAACTGACACTCACAAGATCACTGTTGCTACTATTCAACTAAGTTTTATTTAGAGTAGACCTATTTGAGTTAACGAGCATGACTAAGTTAGGTCCTTTAATTTCTGTTGATCTGCATCCTGTGTAGTCTGGTGTTAGCCAGAACATGTCACAAGAGTGCACTTTTTTATTTTTCTATTGCTTCACCTTTATAGCCCTAGTAGGGATCAAGCTGTCACTGCTGCATTAATTGTACTCTGGAGTTTTTTTGTGAAGGAGTGATGAGTGTGAATATTTAATTGATCATTATACTGTCTCAGAATGGATGACTTCCTTACCAGGAAATGAGTTTCCGTTAATAAGTGTTGCAGAAGCATTTTCTTGTTTCTGCAGCAATGAATATTAGATTTTTGCAGGATAATTGGGAGTAATTTACATTTTTATTAAATGATATCAAATCACCTGCCTTCTTTGTAGTTTTCTTCTTTAGAAACTGACACTCTTTTACATAGTTTCATGCACTTTTGATGTTAAACATGAAATCTGCTTGTCAGAAAGTATATAATAGGAAAGGTAACAGTTTATCCACAATATCCACAATTCATTACATTGCTATTAGTTCTACAGCAAAGTGTCACGGTGCTTTTCTTGAAGCTATTGATCTCTGCGTCTTTTAATTATACCATCCCAGTGAATATCAAGCTTAATGGAGAGGTGTAGCATTCTGATAGTTCTAGCAGAAGTTGATAGATGTCTAATTTCCATCTGTAGAAACAATAGAGCTTCCTGATTTGTAGCAATAAGCAATTGTAAACAGTGAGCTTGTGAGTACTGAGAATGCTACTCTGTCTTACAACAAGCTCATCATGTGAATACCTTCAAATGGGGCACTGCTTTCCCAGTGCACATGCTGGTTTCACATGATGCATGGCTCAAACTTTATTCATCAGTGCAGCTATAGATTAATATTGTAGTTTAAAGTACCATATACACTCGAGTATAAGCTGAGTTTTTCAACATATTTTTTATGCTGAAAAAGCCTCCCTCAGCTTATACTCGAGTGAGGCGGGCGGCAGCAGAGGGACAAGCGGCGAGAAAGGAGCCCTTTCTCGCCGCTCGTCCCTCCGCCACTGCCCGCCTCTCGCAAGGGCAGGCACAGGGGCCGAGGTTGGAAGAGGCTCTGCGCTGTGCCTCTCCCAACTGGGCTCCTATGCCTGCTCTTGTGAGCGGCAGAGGTGGCGGCGGAGGGACGAGCAGCCTGAAAGGAGCCCTTTCGGGCTGCTTGTTATTCCTCCTCTTTCACCGCTGTCGGCAGTGGCAGAGGAGGAAGGAGCAGCCTGAAAGCAGCCCTTTGGGGCTGCTTGTTCTTCCTCCTCCGCTGCCGCCGCCGCCAGATTTGTGGTGTGGTGAACCGGCTTATACTCGAGTCAATAAGTTTCCCCAGTTTTTTGTCCTAAAATTAGGTGCCTCTGAATAAATTTGGGTCGGCTTATACTCGAGTATATACGGTAGTTCCTCAAACTTGGGTTATGAAGGTAGAAGCAGGGCAATGAGATTTAAACTAATGCTGTTTAACCTTCTTTTGGAAAAGGTTGTCAGCTTTATAATATTTTCTTTTTAGTAATAATAGAGTCACAGAAAGGGCTACCTCCAGTCAATGAAGATACGGTGCTATTTAAAGAAGATCGGCATTCAATGGGAAAGGTGAGCAAATTGCACATGACTTGTACTGTATATATTATTTTTTAAAGCAGGAATGGGGAACCTCAGGCCTGGGGGCTCAATGCAACTCTCCATCTGGACCTTGGGATTCTCCCCAGACTCCCCACCCCTGGCCTGCCGAAGGCTACCCACAAGGGAACGTGGCGCTCAGACTCAAAAGGCTTCCCCATCACTAATCTAAAGCCTTTTGGCTTTTTGCATTCTGCTCATTATGTGTTTTTACATATTTTTTATTCACGTCTAATGAATTTCTGGGGAAATACATTTTTTAAAGTAAAGAACAACTAAAGAGGTAGAAATACTTTTCCAGTATAAAGGCACTATCAAGCTACCTTACATAGGCAGTAACCTTGAAGATACTTAACTGTACTTTCAAACAGATGATTTTGAAAAAATGACTCACCATGTCACATAGGTTCAGCCAGTGATAAAATATAGATTGAAAGCCTCTTCCTTTGTTTTAGATTGTATGTTGCAGGGCCTATTTCTCTCTTGTGTTGCACTTATTTGCATACATTCAAATGAACTTGGCTTTTCCGTTTGAGCATTCAAAGAAACATGCCTAAAATCAGTGGGGCCCGGAGGAGAATTCTTACAGGGTTGTGTTCAGCAGTGTTGTCCATCTTACTTTAAGACTGCCATTAGCAGAACAGGGCAGAAGCAATTTTCACTGATTCCCTCTCCCTTCTTAAGCCCCTGCACCCTTCCTAAATCACTCAACCATTTGAAGGGGGGGGGGGGGGGGAGGAATAATTGAAAACTGCTTCCTTTCTTGTTCGTCTGACAGAAGCCTTATGAGCAGCTGAGTAATGCTACATTGTTTGATACAACATAGTATTTTATATTGGGTGCTTCAGTTCCCCAAGCTGTGACGTGTTTTGGATTGCTACTATATTATTAGCCCAAGTCAGTATGGCTGTGCTGACTGGGGCTGATGAAAGTTAGTCCAAAACATGTGGAGGGCACCAGGTTGGTGAATGCTAAATTATAGAATGTCTAATGTTGGTTTTTGTCTTGCAGGTCTTTGAGGTATTCGGTCCTGTGTCACATCCCTTTTATGTGCTACAGTTTAACAGTCCTGAGCGTATAGAATCCAAAGGTATTAAGATGCACGAGGCTGTGTATTTTGCTCCATCCGTTGAAAGCTTCACCCAGTATATATTTCCAGAAAAAATAAAACAGTAAGTAATGTAAATGTGTGCATCTTGAAAGTCTTGCTAAATAGATTTAGAACTCATCTCCTTGATGATAGAATAGAATAGAATAGAATAGAATAGATTCTTTATTGTCATTACACAAGTGCAACATTGCACAAGTGCAACGAAATTGGATGCCATCCCTTAAAAACAACAAAAGCATTCTGCATTCTGAAATGCTTAGACAATACCTTTGCTTGCCATTAGTGTCCATATACTTACCATTCCTGATATATGAATATGAGACTTATATGCAGATGTTCTGTTTAAAAGACGTAAGTATCCTCTGAGCTCCTTACCTTGGTTCTCCTGAAGATTTCCTCATTTTGAGCTATAAATTTGGTATGGAAATACACAACTCATATTGCCCTGAAGGCTTTTTAATTCTAGACTTAATGTAGCCTTCAAATGATCCAAAACCTATCCTTGAGCATAATTAGCCTTTTGGATTTAGGATTCCTGGTTAAAAATCGTAATGATTTTGAACAGAAGTTAAAATCATGCGCTATATCCTCTCCCAGAAGGATGTGTTTGGGATAGAGGAAGCATCTATCCTGAGCTTCTTCAAACGGTGCTCTGTTGATAACCCCTGCTCCTTATTCAAAATGTTCATCAGATCAGGTGGAAATGGGTTTGCTCCTTATTTGTGGCAACAGGCTATTCTCTAAACCGAAGGCCTCATTAAGTAAATGCAGCATGCATGCACCCAGAAGTCCTGTTTTTTTATCTGTCTTAACCTTTTATCTGTGGAGGAAGCATGGATGAATCACTGCAAGTATTGAGAAGCTCATATGGGGCGTCTATATCTCCATTTTGCTTTTCCTCTCCTGAGTAACTTGCATGTTAGACAGAAGGGGGAGGGTAAGGCTCTGAGCCATGATGAAATCATCTGCTGCAGCTGCTATGCTGGGGCTTGGACTGGATCAGGCCCTGTCAGTTTCAGTTAAAATCTGTTTCTGTTTAGAGAGTGGTATTAGGGCTCACTGACAGTCCTATTTCAGTACTGAAGATAGGAACTTGGAGCTGAATGAACTGTGACTTGCCCAAGGCCACTTAGTAAATTTGTCACAGAGGTAAGATTTGAACTGTTGCTTTTTGGCTCATGCTGCTGGCAAATATGGTACACAATTGAATTGAAGTGGGCAATTTGAAAAATTGCCACTGGTTTTCCGGCAGGGTGGATTTGATTTAAATCACTAGTCAGTAAGACTTGGTTTAAATTATTATTTTTTTACAGAAAGACACATTCTTGCTGGTATAATCTTAATATTTACAACCAGATGAAGTTACAGTTATATCAAGAATTACTGATTTGGTTATACTATTAGACATACATTGACAGATCATTATTAAATTATTGTGAGGTTTAATAAGTGTTTTTTTTAAATCATTTATTTTTATCCACCCTGTTTTCCGGCTTTTCCTCTCACCCATGACAAGAGAACTCTCAAAGGACAAATGTTGTCTTAGGAATCACAGTTCTTGCAAACTTTTAATTAAATCTGACGTTCCCAGACTGGAATCAATACTGCATGTGTACTATAATGTTCCATGCATTTCTTTGCCATGTGTGGTTTTGCACATAAGATGAATTAGACATTTTAACATGCAGGTGAGTTTTCCTATGTGAAATTGATATCTATAGTGGAAGCTGTTTTGAGTGTTCAAATTCTGAATGGCTGAGGCTGCAGGTAGCATTTGAGTTGTGGTTTTTTTTATTCTTTCCTCCTGCTTGAGGGTAACAGTAACTCATGTATAGAGATAATGCCCAGTATATAGATCTTTCACTTTGTCTCATCTTGCAGAGAGAGAGGATCTGATGCATCATGGAAAAATGATGAAGAACCACCACCCGAGGCAAGTACATCCTTTTGTGTACAATTTTTATACCTTAATGTCTGTAAGTGGTTACTACTTAAAGAGCAGTATTCTTGCGGGATATTGTATGCATAGAAAAACCACTTAAGCAGTGTCTGTCGTTCAACGGAATATGAATTTCCCTGAGAGCATCTTAACATTTAATTGTCTGAACAACAATGAGAGATAGCGCTGCATATATCTTGTCTGCATCTTCATTAGCTCTTTATGAGAATCAGTGTGAGTCCTTTAGCTCCACGTATCAGTAGTCTGAAAGCTGGATTTTCAAAGTAGTTTGTCAATCTTTAAAATGTTTTAGTTCATCCTCAGAAAGAGGATAAATTGACTTGGATCCTAAACTGCTTCTTCAGCGACTTAATGCAGGAGTAATTTTCTATCATTGCCCCCTCCACCTATAGCTCCCCACATATCCTATAATATTCTCAAGGATCAAGCTGGGGGAACTCCCAATGGCAGATTTTTCATTAAGTTTGTGAAAGGCAGGTTAGAATCCCATGGTCCGTAACATGTCATGAAGATCATGCTGCTTTAATTTTGTATTTCTGCAGTGAAATTGATTCTTGGTCCAGTTCCAGATTACTTCTCCCTTAGTGTAAATAGTAAATTTAGGAAAGATACAAAACTAGTTGTATCATTTTGTACTTTGAATCCTATGTAAATAATCCTTTCCTATATTTTTCACTACTACTACTACTACAAATTTATTATATATACCCCGCCCATCTGCCTGGGTTTCTCTTCTACTACAATACTCCAGTGGTAGTAAAGGTGCTCATAGTGTATTCCAGAATGTCATATTTATGAATGAGCATCAAATAACCTGTTATTGCCTGCTGATAGCCAGTAAAAAGAACCAAATGGTATATTCTGCTCAGTTTCCAGTTTCTTATGTAAATATTTTGATCTAGGCTTTAGATTATAGTGATGATGAGAAAGAGAGAGTAGCTAAACAGAAGAAGAAATCTCAGAATCTAAGAAGAAAGAAGTGCCGACCACAACCAGAGGAGTTCAGTAAGTAGGTGCTATTACGGAATTTTAATGTTGGGCCTCAAACCAAATTAATGTATAAAAGCTCAAAATCCCACTTTCTTAGATGGATTACTGGATGAATATAGCATAATTGTAAATTTTAGTCCTTGCGTGTGAGAACCTTTCAGTGTCAATATTGCCTTTATCCTGAACAGATTAACAGTGTGGGGTTGCAGGGGGAAATTATCATTTATTCTGGTACGGAAGCTGGAAACGTTTATTGAATTTTTATCACACCCTTCTACCCAAATGAATCCACGGTGTCAGCAGACATTCATTGGTTCGTTGCAATTTATATGCTGCCTTTCTCGCAAGGTAACCAAGGCAGTTTACAAATTTAAAGGACTGAAACAAATGAAAACACATTTAAACTTGGCCTGGGGTGGGAAGGGGACAGTCCGTGTTCCCCATGATACCACATTCGCAGGATAACCCTGAATTACCAAAATACCACAATTGCTTTTTCATTTCTTTCTTCAGATGGGAACGGAGCTCATTATCAGCCCAGAAGACAATATCCTTCAGATTATTCACATGGCTATTTTGGGAGAGAACCCAATCCTACCTTTGCCAGGAGTCGATTTCCTCATTCGTCTGCTTCCCCACGTTCCTTCAGGCAGTATGGAACGTCTCCACAGCATTACTCTAACTTCACAGAACCTCCAAAGCCTTCAGCTTATTGCCAGCAGCAGAGGCAGGAGAACCTGAGGAGACATCAATATTCTTTTCCTCCCCCAACATTTGAAACTGTTAATAACGAGGCAAATTTCCCACCTCCTCCCCCATCTGTACCATGGGGGTGGCCTCATGAGTGTAGTCAGAATGCATACGACCCATTGTTCTCACTGCTGTCTCTGCCACCGCCGCCACCACCTCCAATACCACCTCCACCTGCTGCTCCTCACAATGCTCATCTTCCTTAGAGTAAAGTGGTCCTTCTGTCATTCAGGGACCTGGAGAATCTATGACTGTGCACCTGATGCTTTGTATATTCTTACGTCCCCTGTGGAGAGAATGATTTTCAAATTATGTACAAAAATATAAACTTTGAGGTTTTTGTATGGAATCAAAAGTATAAACCATGTGTATTTTTTGTTTGTTTTTAGAACTGACAAAAGAATAGGGGAATAGTGGTTTAAATTTTATAGAGCATACCTACATCTAATGGAAATACTAAAACATGACTATATTTGTACAATCCAAGTTCCTGGATTTTTTTTTTATAAAGCTGTACATTATTTTTATAGTAGCTGTCCTAAACTAATGTATGTATTTGTCAATGCAATAAAATAAGATTGTGTTTGCGGGGTATATATATGGATTTAAAAGTTTATCCAAGAAATACGTTTAAATTATATGAATTATATGCTGAATGTATGGCAAAACATATTATCCCATGCCAACAAATGCCAATTCTTAAAATAAAAATAATGTGTTGTCCAACCAAGACCTATTGAGTTTAGTGGGCACGTTCTTAACTCTCCTTTTAAATTTGAGGTTTTAACCATGCTTTATTTAGTAATCAGACAGGGGTATGAAATGGTGAAATTGGCTTGTTGACCATTTTGGTGGTAATTAAAAGTTCAGGTGATTAGGTTACCACCTTTATGTCTGGTTGACATAAGAAGTTACAGTACAAGTAGCCTGAATTAGCTTCTGTACTGCATCATGAAAAAACAGCCATAGGAAGAAGTAGTCTTCTTGTTTGAGGTCATTGAAGAAAGTCTTGTGTTCAGATTAAGATTGCTAATAGTTTCACTTCAGCTTCCACATCTGATGCTACGTGTCATTTTTGAAGGCTTAAGCGCCATGATGTGATGGATCAATGGAGAAACTAACTACTAGATCTGACTAGGCTTTCTGTTTTGTGTGAAATTGAAATAAATAGACTTTGTTCAAGTTATGGTGTTGAATAAAATTATTTGTGGTGTCTGAAGTATGTCTATAGGTTTTGGTCCTAAGCTGAACAAAGTTCATAAGTGAATCAAGCTAGGTTATACATATTTTTTGCCAGTCCACTTCAGGCTGCGTGTTCAAATTTCTTCTCATTTCTTTTTTCAGCATCACTGTGCCTGCATTAGATGAAACTTTCTGTATTGTCTAGAGCTAGACTTTAATTACTTTCCCCTTCACTTTTCTGTGCCGACTGGTATTGGCAGGATGCCATTTGTAGGCAGCAAGTTGTGTCTGTCAGACAGGCACTATTGCTGCCTCATTTGCCTCTTGTCACCCCTGTGTTGTCAAGAGTTCACAAGATAAGCATGCTGGAACATCCTGGATTTTGATGACCTTATGGGAGCAGGCCTCCTTTGATAGCATATGCTAAGCCCCAATTTACCAGTGTGTCGCCAGCTACATGACTCTTGACTTCATCTTCTTGCTGTCATTACTACTGGTGGCAGTCCCTCTCTGAAGACCCTAACAGCTGCTGCCACAACTATGTTAGTTTCTCTAAGACATTGCCTGCTGTAGCAGTTGGTCTGCTCTCTACAAGGTATGTGACTGTAGCCACCTTAGTACTGACCATCATGGTCTGTATATAATTCTCCATTGCAGCTGACCACGCTCACAAGGCCTCTTCTCCTTTCCTGCAATAGGTGTGTCTATAGTGAACTTTTCTCTGACACTTCCCTATAGTGGGGACATTCCAGGAATCAGTTAAGGGGTGGAACAGTAAGGTCCCCACACCTGACTTCAAGCATGCATTCTGAAGGCTGCATTTGTAGGCCAGGCAACTATCTCTGTTGCCTATTCTAGAAGGTTCAGGTCTCATATGTGCAACTGCACAGATGAAAACTTTAAAAGATTAAAGGGTTTAATAAGTGTTTCCCCTCCAGCATGTTTCACTTACCTTTAGAAAATACTACTGGACCGAAGCTCCCATTTCCCATTCTTCAGTCAGTTGCCGTTCTGTAACCATTAAGCATAGGCTGTTTGTGGGGATATTACCCATTTGTTTTTTTCACCAGATTTAAAAACAACTTTTTTAAAAAAACATTTTTTTGTGTGCTGTGCTGCTATTTTTGTCTTGTATCTGCTTGGTGCTGTTTTTTGTTAAATAGGCATTGGCACTCATAGCTGAACATTAGTAATACCGTGAATTACGCTATTATGGGCCCATTTGGATAGAACAACATTCAAAACTTTGTTTCAAAGATGCGTGGTGAAAGTTCTTTTGAACCATTCACCAAAGTCTTCACACATGTCCCAAAATGTCTTCTATGAATAATTGTAAGCAATTCTCTGGCCATGATGCACACTTGCAGACAGAAAAACGAAAATTCCATTAAGCATGGCCAGAAAACAATAGCTTTATAGCTCAGGCAAAACCACAGAAAGATAATTGAAGCTAGTGCTGCAGTTAAAAGAGCTAGTCTGAAATAGTTGCTTTCAGAAGAGTTGGAAAGAGTATAACTTGTCATTTGCTGCTATTGTGATGTTTAAAAAATGCTAGTGCTATAAATATCCAAAACTGGCATTTTCTAAAAGAGCAAGTCTTGCTATGGAAGACATTGCATTAAATGATAAGTGGTTCAGACTGTAATTTAACTAACAAAGGTTAATCAAACTTTTGCTTTCATTTCTCATGGCAGGGGGAATCTTTGTTGCTCCTTACTTTGAAATAATTTAATGATAGCACCAAAGAGTCTTCAGAAGCCAAGAGTGGTTAAAAAATACCCTTGAAAAATTGGGTCCAATTGTTTTTATTTAATACATCATCATAATTTCAGGGCAAATTTTGGAATCCAGGTAAGTATTCTTATTGGTGAGGGCAGAGGCTGCAGCCTTGAGAGATCAGGGTCCTTCCGTGTGTGAGTGGAAGAGCTTTCTACTTATCCATGTATTTCAGAGATCCAAGCGTGCATTCACAATCTAATAGCTTTCATCAAGATAAACGCTAAACATAATTTCCATAGAGTTTTCAGATAATGGAGGCTTGATTATAATACGAATCTATATGATTATCAATATTCATTTCATCGGTACGTGCAACTGTATGTCTTAAGGATGCCTGAGAACAAGCTTACTTATGGAAATGTAGAATTCGGTGAATGAAATAATAAGATGTTATGGCATAGTGTGAATTTTGCTTCTATACTGCATGATGAATGTGCATATTATGGTGAATGTAGCCCACATTAGACATGCAGTCCACATTATTCCTAATAAGCTTGTGTATGTACACACTATGCGCCTCCTTTTAATAATCTGTAATGATGTTTCAAATAACCATATTGCAAATTTATTATTTCAATTTTCTATGCATACTTACTAAGAAGCAAGACTCAAAAACCCCCAGGCTGTTGGTACCTCTTTATCGTGGTAGCTCTTTCCCCAGTTTGCATCCTGGCAAATCCTTTGTGAGTGAAATCAGAATTAAACTGAGAATCCTTGTTCCTAAAAAATATTAAAGTTAATTACAAGGCAGACAAATAATTACAGAATTTCACTAACCGTATAAATTTAGCTCAAGCATCTATGTTAACCAAGTTAGTGTGACAGATCTTCTATTATGGACGATTACATTATCAGTCTGCTTATACAAATGCGATTGCCTGGATGATAATACCTAAACCCTATCTGATTAGTGCCATATTCCTAGATTAGCATGTCAAACTGTCAACAGCAATCAAGAGATGATAAACTGATGGATCTTGGTACTTATTGCTGCTGTGTTGAACAGATTGATTGCATATTTATAGTGTGTCTTTGGTTACCTAGCGTCACTTTACAATAACATATTACTGCATCATAATTCTATTAGGGTTGTTATAGAAGGATGTCATTTAACTTGTGAAGCAATTCTCTCGTATGATTTCCTTGGAGGAAGATTAAGAATTCACTTGGCAAATAGTTCCATCTTTTCACCACAAATAATGATAGGATTGGAGGTTTTTATGTGTGCTTTACTGTATACAGTGACTATTTAAATACTCACAATATTGTGCTTTTATCATTTTTGAAATTTATTAAACCTAGTCCTGTAATTGCTGGGCAGGGCTATATTATTGCAATTGACTTGTAGGTCAAGCTTGATATTGATTTCAATGGGAGCAATGTCGAGCAATTTCTCTAATAATAATCTTGTCTGTTGAACAGCATAATCATTCCCAATCATTTCTCAAAAATAACTCACCTTTTCTTAATAATTCAGCAACCCTAACTTTATCAGTAGGGACTGTGCTCATGCAAAATAATAAGAAATAATAAGTTTGGAAGTAGAATATTAAGAAGAGCAAGGATTGGACAAAGTTTGAATAAAGAATGACAAGAGAATTTAGGTGTTCTGCACAATCTTTTTAAAAAGTAGAAGCTGTAACAGTGACAACTACTGCTTCTTAATGGCCGAAGGGTATGTGGAGCACCCAACTATTCCTGACCTACAGTGTAAAGTGGACAGTGCTTTGTACCCTGAGCAAGGATTATCTTCTAATATGTGAGAAGGATGGTTGGAACTGGAGGGACTCACAAGAGAAAACATAGTGGTTCTTCCATTTCCCCACACAGGGATGAGGTGGAGAGGTTACTGTGTCATCAACCTTCACCATCTCCTGGGGCTCAAGATATTGCTGGAAGGTGATTTCTCTTTCAGTGCCAGTCAGTGTACCTTTTAATGCCAGCCTTAGGTTTTACTGGCAGGGGTAGAATATATGTGTTCAGCACACTAACCAACTTCTCAATGTGCCTTGAACATTGCCCACACCTGGACACATATACCATATTACAAAAAGTAGTGTGACAGGGGGCCTCTATGTGAGCATATCACATTTTTTAGTTCCTTTCCCCCTTAAAACATTACAGAGACTGGGCCTAAGCATGTACAGCTGTGCATCTTGTGTTTTGGGGAGTTGATGGTGATGATGGCAGCTCCTTCACCACAGAAACGTAATCCATGACCTGGTGAGAATATGTATTAGTGACCCAAACAAATGGAAATGTTTTACATTCTCCTGATGGAATAATGTCACTACAAGGGAACTTTTGCAGCAAAAAAACCAATGCAAACAATCCAGCCTTCCTCCAGGAACGAGTTTTGTGATGTGAATATCTGCATGTGTAAACAGATAAAGTACTTGGATTGAAAGCTATTGCCTAAATATTAAGGCATGTTTCTACACTGTGGGCCATTTCCACCTACATGTTTTGAAGAAAGGCATATGAAAACTTTAGAAGTATTAGAGTAAATGAGAACCGGCACTTTTTCTGACTTGAAGCTGTTCTTTTTTCCACCTTGAATGCCCTAGAAAGGCTTAAGGCAATAAGAATCCATACAAGTGTGATATTAGCTAAGGGGAAAAAAGGAGATTATGGATGTAGGAAATATAGCTTTGAGGGTTTTCTTTCCTCGAAATAGAAAAGAAACACAAAAAAGAAAATTCTCTATATGTATTTCAATTATTAAGATAGTATTAAAAAATTCAGCAACACTGTAAAAAATGGGGACTATTTAATCAACTGTAAAAAATGCACTCTGCCTTCAGTGAATATTTTCTTTGGGCAGGGTTGCCAACTAAGGTAAAAGAGCCTATTCAGACTGAGGGCAGGAAACATTGCTCTCAATTTGAATTGGCTGGGATATATTGTTCTCAAACACATCCAGACAATTCACAGCATCCTGATAATGTTGCACTGTTTATGTAATCTTTGATTAGTTAGAATCCTATAGTCAGCATGAGAAAGTCCCTGTTTACACTGGGAAACAGCACCAGAACAACTGGCATTAAACAGAGTAAAAGAGGTGAGCAATATTTACTGTAGCTCCAACCTCTATGGAAGCAAAAGCCAGGGATGGAACAAGCCCTGTTTCCTCCTGGGAAAGAGCTGTAGCTTAGTAGTAGAGCATTTGCTTTGCATACAGAAGTTCCCAGCTTCAATCCCCGCATCTCCTGTCAGAAATGGGAATTTTGGAGAGCTACTTCCAGTCAGTGTAGACAGATGGGCTGAGTTGGGTGGACTTGGTATAAGGCAACTTTCTATGTTCCATCTTGAGGTCTGTGCTGTTATCTGGGCAGGCAGCCAAATCGCAACAGTTATGAATAATTTACAAACCGGCGCAGGCTCATCTGTGTTCTAAAATTGGCTTACCGCGGCACACGGCTTCATTTGTTGCCGGCAAAGATCACTTCGGGCTTTTTGTTCGATTTCCCACTTCCTCCTCTATCAAATCACATCAAGAGTTCCATTTAGAAAGCTAAACTTGCACTCTATTTAATAAAGCTGAGAGGCTAATGTGGCTTTTTGACACTGCCACTACATTATCGTTAAAGTGCTGTTGTGATATATGAACTGTGGGTCGTTGGGGTCCTTTTGCCACGACACTGGTGCAGTCTTAAGTTCACTAAGCATGAGACTTTGAAGAGAATGGGGGCGGTGGGCTGAGTGCCCTTTCCCTTAGTTCAACATCTGTAGAGAATTGAAGCACAAGACCAGGCAGCTCTTGGGAGTATTTCTCTGAGCCCCAGGAAGCAAACTTTTTCTCTTCCTTTTTCATCCTTTCTGTCACTTAGATTCTTATTTATCTAATAAACGGAACTATGTTACTTTAATGGCCAAATAACTTCACCTAAAGTTCTGGCTAGGGCTGTCGGTCTATAATTAATGGTGGTTATTTTTTATTTAAACGATGGGACTCTCTCAGAGCTTTGATTGTCAGGAACTGGGAATGTGCTCACAGTAATTAGCTACAGTGGTGCCCACTTCCTACTGAGTTAGGTCTGGAGTGATAGATTTTCATGCTTCTGGCTGCCTCTCTGGAGAATTTGGCAGAAGCAGTTGGATTTCTGTGTTCAGAAATGATACAGTTTATTATTCTAAACCAGGGATGGGTGTACCTGTCAATTTTGGCTTCTCTCAGCTGTCCAGTTTTCTAGTTCAGTTTATCCAATTTCCATTTTTCAGTTTTTAAAAAGTATGCATGAGAATTCATATATACTTTTGTACACCTTTCTCATATGCATTTTTAATACCATTTTGGCTAATGTGTGCATTTTGGCAAGCAATTTCCCCTAATAGTCATTTTTTATCATTACCAATGGGCATATTTTTGTACACGTTTGTTGAATGGAGAACTTCATCACAGTATTTGCACATTTCAAAGGATAAGGGTGCTTTGGTTCACATATTAGTTTTGGAAGGGCAAACAGAATGATTTTCTCCTCCATCCCTACTCTAGGTTTGCCACTGTCAAAATATCAACATCACTGGTGCCCCTTCTGTTATCCTATCATTGGTATCCCAGGCTTCTGTATCTGTAAATAAACAGTTTGGTTGTCATTCTGTGTCTCGCGCAAACGACAACAGTTCTGCAGAAGTTACTTAGAAGTTCCCAGTGTTTGAGAAAATGAGAATAAAACATTATACACTGTTCAACTTTTAAATAATTGATTTTCTCATAGGTTGTCACTGACCCTGTGGACTTTCCAGAATGTTTCTTGTAAGTATCAATGGATACTGTGGTCTTTTAAAGCTGTACTTAATTTCAAGAACTAGTCAAGCAGCAAATTACATGTTGACTTTCACCTTCTCCCACACTGTTGTCACACTTTCTATATCTTCTAGCCAAGATCCTTTTCTGGGGAGAAATTACTGTGTGATATCTTTACTCCCCTTTGCAAATAACCTCTCAATAACCTCAGCTTTGCATATGCTCAATGAATTTTGTTCTGAGATAACATGCCCCTTCCAGATGAGGAATCTCTGGGTGTTCCAAAGCTCACATGTTTGCTGATTTATTTTGGGTCATTCTTAGGTTATCTGTTTCTCTAGGGAAATGTGAACTCCATGCACCAGGCAGATCAGCCCTATTATTTTGAGATCACTTTATCTCAGGCATGAGAAACATTTGGTCCTCTAGATGTTGTTGAACTACAACTCCCATCAGCCCCAGTAAACATGACCCATAGCCATGGGTGTTTTAGTTCAGCTAGATATGGAGGGTCAAAGGTTCCCCATGTTTGCTTTCTCCCATATCTAAAAGGAACAAGTGACAGAAGAGGCCACAGTCTTTCCAGTCCCTTTCTGCTCTCTTGAATGCCCTTTAGTTGTTTCTGTCCATGGGGTTGGAATCGAGTGGAGCAAGAGAGTGCATCTGGCCCTGCATTCACCATCGCATGGTGTCTGCACTTTGGGACTGAAGATCTCAATTGGGAAACCTTGTTTTTATGTGCACAGACTCCCTGCATCATGTAGGCTTCTCAGTCACATGCATAGCCAATGCACATGCAGCAGACTTCAGATCTTCAGCCCCAAGACATGAATGTGAGAAGACAGGTCTGGCAGGTGATCAGGTGGTGGTCAGGGATGAGACCCCACATTCCCCTCACAAAAATTGTAGTTGTGAGAGGCAAGAATAACTGCAGAAGGCTTTAATCTCCTGAATATTTAGCAAGTCAGGAATTGAAGAAAATTCATGCATTGCTATTCCAGGATAAATTGTTTTGTGTAAAGCAGGTCCCTCTATAGTCCTCTCTTCATTTACATGCTCAGTGTTCCAGAGAAATCAGAAAAAAGTGTATGTGGAAAACTGCATAATTCTGACTGGGCTCTAAAGTTTCAGTTGATCACATTCTTACTCTTCTTTTGTGTGTGTGAATGAATAACTTCCAAATCTGTGTTCTTTCTTTCTTTCTTTCTTTCTTTCTTTCTTTCTTTCTTTCTCTCTCTTTCCTTAACTAGGCACTTGAAAAACAAATTATATGAAAGGAATGGGTTTCAGGCACCGCACTGTTTCCCTGTTTGATAATTGTTGTGCATGAATAGTCTAAAAGAAAATGTGCCTGATTGTCTTTCTCCCAGCAGCATATGATTTCTGAAATTTCACTCCAATAACCAATATGCTCTGTACATCTGTGCTGCAGCCCCAAGCTTTGCAACCACATTTCTTTGTGCTTTCTTTCAAGAGAAATGTGCCTTTGGTCTTTAAAAGAAAGTTCACATTTTTATATTAGACACTTTAGATTTACTTGAAAACAATTGCTCCAGCTGTGCCTTTTAAAAACCTTGTCTTAAACTAATGATTTCGTTTGCATTTAGACTGTATCGTGAAACAATTTTGAATAAAGTTTCAAACTGTGCGTGATGCTTGGAAGCCTTCAGAGGGAACCTTCCCTGACTTCAGCTCCAACAGGTACTGAAAATTCATTTTTAGGAACACTAGCAGAGAGCCCTGACTTTTTACCTGATTTGCCTTCCATGTTCTTTGCTAAGTTACATGTCTCAGAGAAGTGAGGTTGCATAGATACTCCCACTTCGATGATCTCATCATCCACTTCCAGTTCTTGGAGCAATGATGGCAAGACTTGAAATTCACCAGCGAAATTCGAATTTAAGATGGCGCCGAGGTAAGACGCTCTTATCGGAGCTCAAAGAAATCTTTTAACTAAATGCCTTTGTTGCTGGCTCTCTTCCTTCTTTTGGATTTTATTTCCTTTCACTACTTCGCTGTGCTTTTGAACATCTTATCTTATCCTCCTCGGTGCCGGGACTTAACGAAGTTAATGAAGTTTTAACGAAGGCTTTCAGACATTCCCTCCCGGGCATTAAGGCACTCCCTCCCAGTTTCTCGTTGACTCCTCGTGACAAACTTATTCCGAGGATCTTTAAGGACTTCTAATGGGCTTTTAACCTTAAAAACTACAAATTCATAAAACCACAAATTTCTCCCACCACCTCTAACTTCGTGGACCCCCAAACATCTCAGTTGTTTTAACAAACTGAGAAGAAGGGGGGGGGGATACTTCAAAGGAGTGCGCTAATTGGACCCAGTTTTTAAACTCCTCGCAGCAGCCCAGCCAGGACTGAATGAGAAGTGAATGAGATTGCGACCTGAGAACTTTAGCACTCTATCACTCTATTTAGAAGTCTGATCTCATTGATTTAAGAAGAATCTAGCAATGAGAAGAGCCAAAAGACTCAGGTGTCCTGATACAGAAACTGACGCAGAGCCCTCTGGTTTCAAACAGAGTAATCTAGATAATTACCTGCTACCTCAAAAACAGCACATATCTCCTCCCAAAACCTTCCTCAACTCTTTACATGGAAAGACAGTTGAAGAGATATCCCTAGGAATAAATGAGGACAAGACTACTACTCCCATAATCGAGGCACAAGCACTAATTGATAGAAAGGTGGAGCTGCTGGAGGAATGCTGCCTATTGACTGCTCAAACAGTTCAAAAAATCTTTGAACAATTACAAAACATCTCCAAGAAGCTGGATAACCCAGATGAAAGGAGGCAACTTACTCCCTTTTTGCCATCCTTAACAAGCCCTGGAGATAAACAGACCAAATACAAATTTATACCTCTAAACCAGCCAAAAACCAGAGGAAGCCCCCCTCACACAGTCAATCTGATACTGAGGCCATGTGAGATTGTTCTCCACATTTTTCCATATAGAGGGCCCCTACCTTACTGGGAGTCATCCTTCTGGGCCAGACATCATCTAAATCTGCTCCTAGGCCTTGAGGGTGGAAGCATCGACTTAAAAGCAGTCAAGAGGCTCACTAACGATGGATACTCCAAAAAAGTACTACTAAGATTTGGTAGTCATAGAATTCCAACCAAAATCTTAAGGGAAAAGGCTCATTTAGCCCAGAAAGGAATTATTCCGCGTCGACACTTTGAAGATATATCACTCAGACCATTGATTGCATCTAAAAGACAGAACAAGATGAACAAGGCCATTCCACCAGACGCCGACATCTGCCCTACTCCCGTGGAAGAACCCAGTAGATGGGAGAAACCGCAGCCAGCTACCCGGGAAATCACGCAAGAAAAATCCAAGCTCCCAAACCATGCGACTGTAGCATCAAATAACAGCCTCGCCCTTGACACAATAGACTGGACAGTCCCAGAAGAAGAAGATCTGCTGAGTAACTTTACCAAGCTACCAGATAAAGAACAAATAAACATACTCAGTAAATTGACGAAACTACAGGCCAGATTGACCGAAATTCACCAACAAGGTCAACAAAATGCAGTAGAAACAATACACAATCAAACTTTACACTTACCAGCCTTCTCCCCAAAATGCATAGTCAAAAAGAGAGCTACTAATGGAACTTTCAAATGTATAGATGCAGAGCTTCAAATCCAGCCTCCTTTAGAATATGAAAGGGCAAGGAAAAACTCCAGCAATGAGACCACAAATTCCTGGCTGAGATATCAAATACTAGCTCCAAACGAAATAGGTACCCCTTATTTAAGTACTACAAAGGACTCTAACATTGCCGAACAAAAGATGACCTCCAACAGACCTGACACACTGAGCTCAACACCAAATGAGGCCAAAGAAATGGAAGTAGAGACTGAAAACAGTCCTACTGTCCATAACAGTCCACCAACCACAGAAATTTCTCAGGAACAAGGAACAGTTAAGGAAGAAAATCAAGAAAGGGAGGAAATTTTAATTTCCCGCACTTTAAAAAAGAGTCTAAAAGATCCACCATTATGTTCCCCACCGAAAGCAGCGACAAATGGCTGTATCTGCACAAGACAAAATCCCTCGCTGGACTCAATAACAGAACTAGAATGACTAAATGCTGTCAACCAGCCACCAACTCAAAAACGGATCCTACGCTTGCTGTCCTGGAATATTGCAGGGTGGGGAAACAAAGACGGAGACCCAGACCTAATGAACTTCTTTAAAGATTTTGAATTAATACTTCTACAAGAAACATGGTCAACTAGAGATATTAAAATCAATGGATTCACCTCCTATACGAAACCCGCACTGAAAACAAACACGAAGGGCCGGCCGAAAGCAGGGTTCTGCTGTATGATCAAAGACAACTTAGGGTTTGAAATCAAGCAGCTAGAAAAATGCTTACCACTTGCACAAGCTCTACTTTTAACCCAAAAAGACGATACTTTGCTACTTGTAAATGTCTATATCCCCCCAACTAAAAACAACAGCAGCAGTGAAAATTGGTCACAACTAACCTTTTATATAGAAAATTTGACCGATAAATACCCAAACGCCTCACTGATAATGGCAGGTGATTTTAATGCCAGAGTGGGAACCAACAATGAACAACTATGTAGCAAACTAAATTGGAATACTGATAATGATATCGCACATGCCCTGAAAATAGGACGATTCTCCAGAGATAGGGTTGTAAACAACGAAGGCCTACGCCTACTTGAATTATGTAACAACTTTAATTTGCAGATTGTGAACGGTTCAACAAAAGGCGATAGAAGCGGGGAGTTTACATACTTCTCCCCCCGAGGATGCAGTGTCATCGACTATATTCTTGTCCCTTATAATATTATAAATTCGATCATGGACCTCAAAATTGGAACGCGTACTGAAAGCGACCATCAGCCATTATCGTTGTCTATTAACTTAAAGGTCGAAACCAAAATAACCAAGTACAATATCATAGAACCTTCTCAATACAAACAAATGACCCAATTAAAATGGTCCCAGGAAATGAGTGCAGCAGTGGGGCAAAAACTTACAGCCAACCTGAGAAAACAAATATTATCCAACTTAAAGACCACTAATTCCCACAGTGATATTCCGAAAATTTATAATGAAATCTTCCAAATGTTCGTAGAGCTTAGTACTCCACCTAAAGTTTGGGTACTTAAACATAGCGCTAGCCCTTGGTTTGATGATGAATGTTTCCAGCTAAAAAGAAAACTGCGCCAAATATTTAAAAATAATCGCACTAAACTAGAGCCCTCTTATCTTGATGAAAAAAGAAAATATCATTACATTCTGGCCGAAAAGAAACAGAAATATGCAACCCAAAAATGGCTACAATTACTCGACTCAATTCAGAGTAAAAACAACAAAGCGTTCTGGAACCTAGTCTACGGAGGATTGAAAGCCGAAAATCAACTAACTCTACCACCAATTGCAGAATCCAAATGGTCCCAATACTTTACATCTGTATTTAACAATCTACACAGTGAACCTAAAGGAAATGAGACCACTAAAAATAAAATCAATAAACTCCAGGAGTGGCCAAGGGTAGAAGAAGAGGAAATTAGAGAGATAGTTAAAAATTTCAAATCGGGGAAATCTCCTGGGCCAGACGGTCTACCAATAGAATTATTCAAGACCTATATAGATTGGTGGGCAGAACCCTTAGCTCAATTGTTTACTCTCATAGATAAATATGGGATCATACCTGAGATATGGCTAAGATCAATAATTATCCCAATCTTTAAAAATGGCGACCCAAAAGAACCAAGGAATTATAGACCGATAAGCCTACTATCAGTGATAGGGAAAATCTACGCTAAGCACCTCTTATCTAAACTCCTTACCTGGATGAAAAACCTAAATTTACCAGGGAAAGAACAAATAGGTTTCTCCAAAGGCTGCTCTACATTAGACCACTGCCTTATACTTATGCATTTGGTTGAAAAATACAGATCCCAAAGGCAATCTAAGATATATGCTGCTTTTGTGGATTTTCGTGGTGCATTCGACTCAATTGACCGCCCAATGCTGTGGAGGAAACTCGCAGAATTAAAAATTGATCAGCGCTTATTGATTCTAATACAAAATCTATACTCTTCCAATACCTGTCAAGTCAAACTTAACACCAAAGGTCACCTTTCATCAGACATCCCAAACTCGAAAGGGGTAAAACAAGGGTGTATTCTTGCCCCCTTTCTATTTAATTTATTTTTATCAGACTTGCCAGATCACCTTCAAAAAATAGAATCACATGCCCCTAAACTTAATCAGAAACCAGTCCCTCTCTTATTATACGCAGACGATGCTGTCCTACTATCATTAACGAGCTTGGGTCTGAAACGTCTTATATCTTCTCTGATCCTTTACTGTGAATGTAACAAACTCTCTATAAATTATGAGAAGACAAAAATTTTGGTCTTCTCGAATGGTTGGAAATTAGAGAAATGGAAAATAAGAGGGCAAGAAATCCAACAAGTGAAAATCTATAGGTATCTGGGAATCTTATTCCAGAGCAATTTAGGGTGGGCAAATCATCGCACAAATGCCATAAAACAGGCAAAGTGCACCTCATCAGCAGTTGCCCGTTTTTATTATCAGAAAGGTAATCAATTTATTCCTGCGGCCAATCAGATATTTCAAACAAAAGTGCAATCCCAGATATTCTATGGAATCCCGCTATGGGTCCAAGCATATAACAGTGATTTAAAAAAGATTCACTCCAGCTTTCTGAGGCGTATTCTTGGACTCCCAGCTGTGATCAAATATGAAACAATGTGTGCAGAAATAGGCATACACACAATGGAATATTGGGCCTGGTCCACCTCAATAAAGTACTGGTTACGCTGCCATTTTCGCTGCCCTCCATCAAGTCTGCTCGCTGATTTGCTCAAAGACTCCTATAAATCAAGATGGTATCAGTACCTCGAAAAAAAGATTGAATCTTTAGGCATCGAGCTGGAGCCCCTGTACAATTCTAATGAGCAATACATTTTCCATAATATCCTAATTAGACTAAAGGATGTCGAGAGACAAAATATTATGGCAGCTGTAAACAAAATTTGCTCCCCCATATTCTATGATTTAAATATCTTAGATAGCAGAGCCAATTATGTCACTAAATTAATAATCCCAGCCCAACGTAGGGCTTTTATGCTGGCCCGTTTGAATGTTTTTCCCTCAGCATTTGTCAGGGGAAGATATCAAAACATTCCCAGAAACAAGAGATTCTGCAGATGTTCTATGAATGTCCCGGACACTGTAGAGCATATTCTCTTTCATTGCCCATTGTACAGTACGCTCCGTCAACGCGTGCTGTCCCCTCTTTTGGGTGGTCTGGAACCCCAGCAAGGTGAATGTGTGGGATTCTGCCTATCCGACGTTGACCAAAGGGTAACGGCGGGGGTAGCCGAGTTTTTGGTAGCAGTCCTCCAAGGAGCAGGTTAACAAGGAAAACCACTGATTTTATATGTATATATATAAATATGTATGTAGCCAACTGCTGCCTTTTTATATATATTTCAAGGCTTTTATATGCTATTTTCTCTTTTATGGTTTTATTTGCACAATGCCTAATAAAGGTTTGATAAGTAAGTAAGAAATTCACCAGCTTCGCAGTTCCTGGTCAACAGGGTCAAGATTGGATACCTGGTGTTATGTACTGAGGTTCTCACCCTGGGCCAGCAGGGGGATACTGTAGATAGTTTTCTCAGGTCCACATATGCAAATAAGGGATCGAAAGTGACGTTCAGTGATTGGATAGTTACAGAAAATGGTTACTGTTGCATTCTAGTGGAGCTCTCTATAAGCAGGCTGGCTGAACCCTTCAGTTCAGTTCTGTTCTGGCCTGTGAATAAACAAGAGCTGTTTGAAGAATTGCTGTGTCGTCTGATATGTTCACCCACAACTTAACTCCTAGGAATAGCCAACACAACGGACTATTGTTAGATGGGAACTACTGGCCCTTTTGATCGAGAAAGTGGATAGAGAAAAGTTTCTGTCTTCTCTCCTAAGACTGAAACTCATTGGCACCCAAGGAAGCTGAATGTTGGGAGATTCATGATAGGCAAAGGAAAGTACTTTTTCATACATCACATAGTCAAACTGTGGAATTTGCTCCCACAAGTAGTAGTGATGGCCACTAACTTGGGTAGCTTTTAAAAAAGAGTAGAAAAATTCATGTGTGATAAAGCTATCAACCGCTCCTAGCCAATATGGTTATTTTTTCCTCCACTATCAGAGGCAATATGCCTCTGAATGCCAGTTTCTCACTTGTCAGAGCAGTGCTCCCCTGCATAATTCTTCTCTTCTAGTTTATTAGGAAAAGGTTTCCTCATATCTCCTTCTCTCTCTTATAATTGCCTTTTGTTGTTTGGTTTCGTTTAACCAGTCTTTGATAGTTTGTCAGTTTAGCTGTATGATGTATGCAGTTAGGACGTATGACTTTTAATGTGCAAAAACTTGTTTGAGTTTTTTTTTAAATCTGAGGGTAAAATCTGCTCCTTCTCCCACTCTCAATTTGGTAATCTCTTAGCCATCCTGGAGAAGCAGCTTAATCCCCATACCCTTGAAAAGAGCATAAATTCATTGCTAAGCCCAGAATTTCCTTGTCAGAATCAAACTGCAGTATCTTACTGCTTGCGGTTGAATAGTAACAGGCTCAGGGATGTGGGGTTGTTTTTGTGTGTGTGCATCCACATGTTTTGCTTTACTGCCTCAGGAAAATACTTCAGATGAGTGAGTCAACTCTTAATAGAAATAAATAAAGATAACAAAATCTCAAGAAGCCCTATGATAAAAGACATTCCAGTTGTAATTAAAGTTCTCTTGCCTGACAGCACATCTTCATGCTATCACACCTATTTCTTTCATCTAATGAAATAGGATTAGCAGGAGTTAAATGGGATTCTTATTAAAGTAATATACATTAATTGGGCTTTCAAGGCACTAGAATGTTGATTTCTTCCTCTCTCTCGGACTCTTGATTTAACAATTTACAGATTCAAGCTAAGATGTAGCTTTTAACTTCTAGTATCATATGCAACTTGGAAATATTAAACCAAGGTATTCATGTGCTTAAGGCAATACATTATATCTTCAGAATCAAACTTTTGCTGAAGACTGCTTCATTGTTTTCAATCAAGAGATAATCAATTTCCATTATCTGAATACATCACAATCTGGCTTCAGGCTTGATTTTGGGATAGAAATAGCCTAAGTTGCCTTGATTTACACAGGGAAATGGACACAGCCCTTTTAGCCTTTCTGAATCGCTTAGCAGCTTTCAGTATTTATTGTATATTTCTGGATAGACTATCTGGGTCTGGCTTTGGAGGGACAGTGCTATGTAGGCTCTGGTCCTTCCTGGATAATGAATTTCAGTAGGTGGTGGTAATGGATATCTGTCCCTCCCCTTGACCTTTGGCCTGTGTGGTGTCTCACGTTTCTACCTTGTGCCTCATGCTGGTGAACATATACATTAAATCACTGGGAGAAGTCATCTGGAGGTTTTGACTGAAGTATCGTCAATATGTAGATGGCACTCGGCTCCAGCTCCCTTTTCAGTTTATTCATCCTAAGAAAGTTGTTTGACTTCTGAACTGGTGCTTGGAGGCAAAACCAGGATGGATAGTTTTTAGGAAGCTGAAACTTAATCCCAGCAAGATGGATATGTTGAGGAAACTGGCTAATTAGGATGGAATTTGCATCTGGTCTTAAGTGGGTTTGTATTCCTGCTGAAGGACCAATCTATTTCCTCATAAATGGATGGGGAATGGTTTTTAAAGTGCAGAGTTTGAGTCTGGTAATTGCGCTTCATCTGAAGCAGATTCACACCCCAACTATCTGAGCTCTAGAAAAATACTGGCAGGTAACACTGTATGGGGGTTTTCAACTGAAAAGAACGGGTGGGTTATTTTGCTTAAAATTAGTGCTCAAATATCATGTTTACGGAACTTCATTACCAATACTCATAAGACCAAGGTTGCTGTTTTTTAAAGAGAGAGAACCTTTTTCTGCCAGCACTCTCTTTAGCCTAGGACCCATGGTGCTCTAAGAAAATGATGGTTATTTGGGAATTGGTGAGATGAAATAATCAAGATGTTGATGTTGGCTTGGTCAGAAATGTAAGCAGCATTGCCCCCAGACATAAAATAATCGGTCCAAGAGGAAAGGTATCTTTGTCCATGAGGAAAGCTTTCTCATTTCTGTTCTGTTACAGACAGGGATGTTAGGCTAAAAGAAACTGGAAAAATGTATCGATAACTAGGGCTGGCAGTATATTTGTGTGCTTCATAGTGGCAAAAACCTGATCCAGTTATGTCCCCCTCGGGAGAGTCTTCTGCAGCAGGAACAAACAGATATGCTTATTTGGAGGACCCTGCTTTGAAGCATTAAGCCTTAGTGACTGCCAGAGAGCCTTGAACAAAAGGCACATCCAAATATCTTGGAACAATTTCAGAATGAATCCTGCACATAATGCAACATTTGCTACAATTACTGCATAGCTAATTGCTCCTCAGGCTCACCAGCTCTCTTGTACCTCTTCTGATTTGGAGAACAATGAAAACCGGCAAATCCTATTTCATATCTTCATCCTTCAGTATAAGAGGGATGAGGAGAAATCTGGAATGGAGTCCAAGAAATAGCCTGCCATCCACTGTAAACAAAGCCATCATCTTAAGAAGCAGATTATCTGATCCCCAAGCATAGGCTCAGCAGCCAGACATTAAACAGGAAATAGAGAGGGTACCATAAGTCATCTGAGATGTTTACAACTGCAGACGTTTGGTTAGTATCTTCTTGGCCATGACTGAAATACAGTGGTACCTCGGGTTACATACGCTTCAGGTTACACTCCACTAACGCAGAACTATAGCCTTGGGTTAAGAACTTTACTTCAGGATGAGAACAGAAATCATGCAGCGGCGCAGCAGCAGCAGCAGGAGGCCCCATTAGCTAAAGTGGTGCTTCAGGTTAAGAACACTTTCAGGTTAAGAACAGACCTCTAGAATGAATTAAGTTCTTAACCCGAGGTACCACTGTATTGCTAAAATTTTGGTTAGTAAGGTTTTTCTGTTGCAAAAGCAATGCTGACTCATCCACACCAATGTTTTTGTTACATGCCACCCAATCACTGTGCTCTGCAGGAGAGGGCTTCTGGCGGATAATATCTCATTAGGAGGTCTATTCTGTACTTTGTACAAATTGGACCTTTAGTCTGGCAGCACTATCCTCTGGAATGCCCTCCCATTACATATCAGACAGCCACCATCTCTATTGTCTTTTTTTATTATTGGTAGCAATTGGAGACTTTCCTTATCCAACAACTTTTTAAGTAGGGTTTATTTTCTGAGTCTGTTTCTGTAGTGGATATGAACTTGTTTTTGTATATGTTTTTACAATATTTTAAATTATGTTTTATTGTTAATTTCTTCTAGGTGTTTCATGAGAAGCAATACATAAGTGAAATCAAATAAATACTGTTATGAGTTAGTGGGTGCTAGACTCCCCTAAGTTCCTGGACCCAATTAGTGTTAGAATTTAATCAAGCTTTCTAAACACCTAGATCCAGCAAGGGTTAAAATATGATGCAGACTCCTAATCCCTGGACCCAGTGCCAGGAGATCGACTGGGACGTGAACCATTAAGAAAACAAAGGAAAGGTGATAAGCTACCAAGAGAACAAAGAGAAGGTAAAAACTCAGGGACAGTTAGAAGACAAAGCCAGAGTGTGAAGTAGAGTTTTAGAGTTGACCATGATGCGACTTAGAGGAAAAAAGATTTCAGGCTGGCAAAGGCAGCAAGCTGGAGACAGGGTGAGAGCTTGATGAGTGATCTCTGTTTGAATCTAAAGCTGTGCCTATGGGAGAAGCACGATTCTCTTGGGGTGTTGATGCTGTGAACCCCTCCATTGTAGGCTCAGGCTGTATATATGTGTAAATAAACCATATATCACAAAGACACCACAGTCTCTGCTATGTCTTATTTCCAAAAGGAAACAAAAACACTAGGGAAGCATATGGAACCCTGGGAATCTTGCACTGCTCAGAGATTAGGGTGGATTAGGGTGGTGGGCGACACTACAATTAATTCAGTTAACAAATCTAGTTTTCATAATAGCTTCTATATTAAAGAGAGATGTTACTAATGTAATTTCTCAGATCCACATGAGATTTCCCCCTTTTAAAAGCAACTAATGTAAATTTGGCTGCTTTCCATCCCTCTGGTATAGAGGCCAGTTTTATATTTATTTTATTACACAATGGGTGAACATCCTTTCTCTGTGCTAATCTGTTCCTTGATAATTTTTCAGGTAAATCTCTAGCAAACACTTTGTTACCTCTGCTTGATATAAGGTATCAAATGTTAATCCTACAGCGAGCAGACTCACTGAAATTAATGGAGATGGCTAACATAGTTTTATTCAGTTCAGTGACTCTGGGTATAAATTCTGGCTTCCTATATACTAAGGGTTATGGCAGCTTTAGCAGCCTCCCTCATTTCTGCCTCTTGGCCCCATCCTCTCCAGCCTCCACTTCTGCCTCTGATTCTGGACTGCTGTTTGCCACAGCCTCTTCCTGCTCACGAAACCCTGTTGCCTCATCAGCTTCTGAGACCTCCTCCTTCCATTTGGCTCCCTCTGAACACTCATCACCATCCCACCACCAATCCCCTGGCTCTGAGCCTTCTTTTCCAGCCAGGCCTTGAAATTGGCATGTTAGAACCATCTAAAATAGATTTATGTGTTACAATCAATTCTTAGAATTCTTAAAGTGCAATTCTTAGAGGCCCTTCCTCAAAATTGTAATTGAGCTGTGTAATAGGGTGTACAGTCTGAGCAAAGTGTGTAACTTGGAATAGTCAAGAAGTCCTGGGATGCCTTGAAGAGGTCATTGCAGTAATCAAGTCCCACAGTTATGTAAGCATAAATAACTGTGACTAGGCTGTGATATGGAAGTTATAGTTCAGAAACCTTCTCTTGCCATCTTGATTGATAGTGATCAGCAGGGGAGTTTGCTCTCTGTGAGACAAACAAGAATTTATTTTGAACAGGCATGAGGAAAACGATAAGTGCAAGGGATATCTCTGAAACACAGGCTAATGTAGAGAAACTGTAGACGTGTTGCACAAACGAGACAACAAATATATAAATCAGTATGAAAAGCTTCTGAGCTGAATGAGAAAACAACTAACTAAATAAATGAAACATTCTAAGCTTTATGTAAAACATTACATATTTTTATTACCAAAAACTTCTGGAAGACGCAGAGATTTTTTTTTATCACCAAGGGCAAACAGAGTGTTAAAAACTTGTTTAAGGAGCTGGTGAATTTCACAGCTAATGAGACATATGGATGCTGAGATGAAAAGATGTAAAGAGGAGCCATGCCTGCATTAAGTTGCCCTGTAACTTAATAGAAGGGCAGTGGGATGATTTTTCCTGTCCTAGGTAAATATTCAGTGAAGTTGGGTGACTACAAACTGAACTGAATCCTAGGCATGATCTTGGCTATTAGGCAGGGGGGGTCTTGCTGGAACTCTGAGATGATTAGTTATCACTATAAACCTGAGATGAGTTTCATTAAACTGACAACTATTCCAGGGGGTTCAAATGTTGGTCAGAAGCTTTCCCCAAAGACTATTTAGGAGGATTTATATATATATATATAAAGTCAAACATATAGTACATGTAAGGATATATATTCTTCAAAATCTTCTTGTTCAGTGTCATGGCTGGGAAGAAATGCAGTTTTAATAGACCTACTCCTTCCTTTACTATTCAGGGCATTCACCTTTTCAAATGATTATCTTTCATGAGAATCCTAGAGCAAAGAAGAACTCTCACACATAATACATAAATTGTGTGGGTTAATGCTGCAGGTCACATGCAAACATGAAGGTGTGATGGACCTGTGTGATGATGATGATGATGATCATCATCATCATCATAGGTACTGGAAAAATACTACCATTAATGCAACTAGTCAGTGGAACATAAGTGGGATTTTTTTTTGCAGGAGGATTATTCTAGATGTCATTTTTGGGGTCCCTTCCACTTGTGGCTTTAGATCTCTAGGATGAGATTTTTGCAAAGAAAAGGGGAGTGCTAAAGAGGTCAAATCAGTTTTTGGATAAGTTAATTGTCCTGGCCATTATGTTAAGTACAGTGGTACCTTGGGTTACATACACTTCAGGTTACAGACTCCACTAACCCAGAAATAGTACCTCGGGTTAAGAACTTTGCTTCAGGATGAGAACAGAAATCATGCTCCGGTGGTGCGGCAGCAGCAGGAGGCCCCATTAGCTAAAGTGGTGCTTTAGGTTAAGAACAGTTTCAGGTTAAGAACGGACCTCCGGAACGAATTAAGTACTTAACCTGAGGTACCACTGTATCCCTTTGCCTAATTAAAGTGTTATAAGTAAAAAAAAAAAAAAAACTGCTTGTTTTCCCTTATGGGGTACCCAAGAGCCCACATAGAATCCTTTTGTAGGTTCTCTATCTGTAGGAGAAAATAACAGAGACCAACCAGAGAATATTGAGAAGCAAAGCAGCTACTAAGCCTGATCTTTATTAACTGTTGCAACAGGGTGCTCCCCCACAGGCAGGAGAGAAGAGGACGACCCATAGTCATGCGTGCAAGCCATTTTAAATTGCCCACCCTGGAGTCCAAGACCACCCCCCCAGATACATTATAGCTACATCACAGAAAAGGCGGTCTACAAAAGAAATCTGAGTGCGTTGTTTATCTCCTGTCTGGCAAGTTACCTGACTGCATTATCTAGGTGTGCTGGGTCCGGGGGTAACGCAAGCAACGCGGTCCAGGTCCAGTCCAGAATCCAAGGGTTCTCTGAGAAGTCAGTCCAACAGGGCCAAGGCAGGGTCTCAGGCAAGTTCTAGCAAACAGCAATGTTGCTCCCGCAACCTGGGGCGGGGTCCAACAGCCTTTTATCTCTGTTGGGGTAACGGCCGGTCCTGATCCCCTGGTGACTCACCTCCCTGTCTTGCCTGAAGGCAAGCACTCCTCAGGTCTCTCCTTCTCTCAGACCTCAGTCTCTGCAGCTCAGGAGATGTTGGTACGTTACTAGACCCAGAGGCCACCTCAGCCTCTCCTGACCCAACTGGTAGTGGAGCAGCTGTAAGTGATTGCCCAGCTGAAGGCAACAAGGTAATCCCCACATCTGGAGCCAGGGCAGGCTCAGGCCCCTGACTTGGGCCAGCTGGTGCTTGTTGCAAGGGAAGCTGTGTAGACTGGGGCTCTTCAGAATCAGGCCCCAATTTGGTTCAGATGCCGCCTGAGGCAAACGATCCGGTGCGGACTGAGACTCCTCTGGTTCAGAGTCCGAGCCCGAGTCCCAGGCCACCACACTAGGTTTTGGCCACTCTTTTGTTATTATAACTACTTAATTCTTGAATCTAGGTCACAGGTCACAGGTTCACACCCTGTTCATATCTTGAATGTGCCCTTAAGACAGGATTTGTGAGGAGAGGATTTGTGAGGAAAGAGACAATGGGGAGGTTTCCCACTTTGACCTTGCAGAGAAATATTTGATGTCCATTTGTTCAGGACCTAATCTGTGGGGTTTCAGACATGTGGTTTATATATACAGTTATGAACATTTATTTTATATATATATGATCTTAAAATTCTTATAACATAAAGAATACAGCTTGCCATAGTAACCACTAGCTGAAGATACGTAGAAGGGTTGGCATGCCTTTGCTGGCTGGAGATGGAGAGACTTTATGAATACAAAAGCTTCCCCAGTTCTGAAATTCACTTTCCCACCACTTGGAAGGTGATGTTGCCAGTTACACGGATGTGATGGAGGGCATGAGGTCAATGGGCATATTCCTACTTTCGCACTCAAACTATGTAATCATTTGTGCGGGAGAATGCTCAGAAGGGATTTCCTTTTACAGCACTGCTGTGACAATAAAAAGGGGGTATGGAAAATCTCATTGGACCTCCTCTTCAGTTCCTTGGAAGAAAGAGAGTCTGGAAAGTGAGGTGTCTTGGTAAGATGGCTTGAAGAACATGATGTTCCTCACCTTCCAGCTGGGGAAAGTATAAAACTTTCTTGAGTTTATAAGCAATCCTTAATTTTATTTTAAGGAGGCTGGTGCCTTTTCTTTGTTGATATATAACCCAGGGATGTCTTTGATACTGACACCAAACAGGGTTCTGCTCAGTTGCGTAAACTATCATCCTATAGCCCTGAGTCATATGAATAGAGCAGTGTTTACAGAACAGCAGAGAGGTCATTGCAGTACACTGTAGTTTTCTCAGCTGTTATTGTAAGCTCAGGTATTAAACTGAAAGCATGCTGAAGACAGCCACTATGTCAAAAAACTGGATTTAGGACTTGACAATCCTTTACATGTATAATTCTGCTTTGTAAGAGAGTAATTATGCCATTCTCAATTCAACCTTTGTACACATTTCTGCTTTGCACAAAGAAGTTATTTGTAACATTTTAAAGCATTTTGTTGCCTGCTTCAGATAATCTGCAGTCAAGAAGCATATAATGAAATCAGGTTGTGATGGCCACTTCTCAGCCACTATGGATCCAGGCTGTCTTGAAAGAAGGGGAAGACTCCACCTATCACAAGGTATACACCACTGATCATCTCACTGTTCCCTTTTGAGAACTGCTTCCACCAGATAAATGGGAGAATTATTTCTACACGGTTGCCCTGAAGCTTGTCTGCATAGTGAAGTAGCCTGAGCAGGTTAAAATGAGAAAAGACCACACCAGAAAGTCACTATATTCCTTTTGGAGCGAAAGAACAAAAACACACAAGTCTCTAAGCATATTATCTGAATACAGAATCTTACACAATGTTCTTTGTTGTTCTCTGTATGATTCTCATCGTTTCCTTGCCTGACTCTTTCCCCTGCTTTGTACCACGCTGAGATCCACTTTGATCTAAACGCCTCCAGGCTGGCTACCTGCAGATATTGACCTCCCTTGTCAATCACAGGCCTCACCCAGCAGGCTATAAGAACTCATGGAAGCCCTCAGCACAGAGACCTCCAAACTCCTTGCCTGCAATGAATTCTTTTTTCTTCCCAACTGAACCCCACGTTCAATTCTAGGCTTCACAAATTAACCCTATACAGTCATACCTTGGGTTAAATATGCTTCAGGTTGAGCATTTTCAAGTTACACTCCGCAGTGACCTGGAAGTAACGGACTGCGTTACTTCTGGGTTTCGCGGCTTGCGCATGCGCAGATGCTCAAAATGACGTCACACGCATGCGCGGAAGTGATGAAACACAACCTGCACACACACGCAGTTGTGTGTTACATTCTACTCAGGATGCAAACAGGGCTCCGGAACGGATTCCGTTCGCATCCAGAGGTACCACTGTAATCTCCAAATAAGGGGGGGGGGGGCGGACCTTTTAATCAACAATTTTAATTTTTACAATATTTTTGTAAACCACTTAAAAGGTTTTCTTAGAATCAAGTAGTATATAAATTTTGTTATGTAAATATATACGCAACATACAAGGACGATGCATATGCAGCCCCATAGACGCAACAGTCCACCCAAGTGAGACCCATACAAACAGCTTACTGCAATGAAGTTCAGTTCTTTTACAAAGGTAAAAGGCATGTTGGGTGGGATCAGCATGAATTTGACTCCATGTAGCACGGCATGTTGAGACTAAGTGGTCACCAACCATTTATTCACCAAGCAGTTGTATTGATTCCCCTCACCCCATGGTCCATTTGAACGGTCTGTCATTGTGCAATATCAAATTGAAATAGGCTTGTAAATAGCCTCGAATCCAATCTCTTTAAATAGATGCTCGGCTTGGGCAAGAAATGAGACTCCCCTCCCACGCTGCTACATTTACTGAAAATCCTTTTTGCAAGAAAAAGGAAGGCAAAAGAAATGAATTCATCCCTCCCCCCCCCCCAAGAGGTGCAAATGATACTTACTGATCAGCATAGCTGTTGATTACTGGAATGCTAATTTATGCATTCTTTAAAGACATTTTTAAAATTTGCATTTCTGCTGTTGACATATATGTTAACTGATAACCCCTTGCAAACAGAATTTCCCTTGTTTTGTTCCTTTCTTTTGGAAGAAAAAATTTCAGCAGATTTATCACTGGAGTGGGGAGAATCCAAGTTCTTCATTTGCTTATATTCTAAAGGTTAAAATAAAAGCAAAGTAGCTGTTGAAATAACAATATTGCTAAGAATGCTTTAATTATTCATTGCTTATTTGTTTTTAAAAATCTTTTATCTACAGGGAATGCAGATAAAGCACTATCCTTTCTTCAGGCAGTTTTAGCTCAGCAAGACGCCTCCACCTCCTACACAGAGAAACTAATATGGTTTTGTAAAAGGTTGGTTGTTGTCTCAGCTGTTGCCAAGCTACATGATTGAAGCTCAAGGTGCAACATTTCCTGCTTTATTGCATTCCTCACAAGAGACTTGATTCAGGACACTTACTGCTTCAAGATCCTCAGAAAACTGGAACAAAATTCCTCCTCCTCGACTCTTCCCATTGCCTTCAGGTTGCCAATAAGCCTTCAACTCTCTGAAAATAAGTTTGTCCATGAGATTGAAGTACCTTTGTAGTGGAGGCTCATCCATTAGGGCAACTGCTGCACCAACTTCCATCAGAAGGTTTCAAATTTCAGCGGCGACTTGTGCGAGCCCAAAATTCAGTGCCCCTCCGCCTCTCACATTCAGTTCTGCTCAACTTGCTGCATCATAGTTGCAATGCCTTGTGACTCCCTCTAGGCTCAACTCCCCGTGTGGCGGAACTGGCCATGCTGCCCTAAATCTGTCTCTGTCTCCATCTTCCCCTGCCTGCATTCTACATCCAGTCCAGCGAGTGGCACTGCCTTCCAGATTCCTCTTCTCATTGTTCCCCCTTCTAGAACTCAGCAGGGTAGAGGATGGAGGCAAAGCTATGCTTAGTTGGTTCTTCCTGTCATGGGCTCTAGCTTCACCTACTGTTGACATTCCTGCCTTCTGTCCTAATGGGCACTAGCCATCACATTTGTGTTGACAAGGCACAATGTTGAATCCTGCTCCTGTTTAATGCTGATGAATGCACTTTATTCTGCAATGTTCCTTAAGATCCTTACTGTCTTTGCCACTGCAAGAACTTTTTATCAGGATCAATTCAGTTTATTAGTCAACCTTGGAGATGCTAGTGAAGTTTATCAGTCTCAGATCTAGAAGTGAGCATTAGTAGTCAACATTCTTTTTCAGTCTCCTATTAAAATCTGAAATGGAGACAAATTCCTAGTTTGTCTCCCAACTGTCCACTCGCACCCACCATCCACCTTCATCTTCAGCTTACATGCCAGGCTAACAGCAGCCAGTTCCAGGGACAGAGAAGGCAAAGTGACAGCGGCTGCATACTTGAAATATCTCAAGGGGGAAGAATACCCACCAAAGACCCTAGGCCAAGTGGGTCATTGGGGCATGGGGTTGCACACCCACCAACAATATAATCCAGTGGAGGGAACTTGGGGGCTTAGTGGGTTGAAATAGACTGGATTAAATGCAAATTGTCTTAGAAATAATCTCAACTCTTTCCCTCCAAATGGGAAATGACTAAGCTTAGTTTTGAGCCAATCTGATGGCAGACATGGGTTATTCCTCTAGGAATAACCACTTACACCACCTTAAAATAGCATGATGCAAAGTACAGAATACAACTTGAACTCTCCAGAATACTTTCATGCCTCTTGTATGTCCCTGTATGCCTTCCTAGGCTTCCAGGATAGGAGCTCTACTCTAAGCATGTTGACAATATTGCTATTAGAAAGTAGTACCTTAAAAGTGGGTCAGTTTATGAGCATCGTCAACTCCCATAACCTGAATTATTAGCTCCCCAAATAGTTTTTGCCTTGGGAAGACATTGATGCATGCATGACAAATATCTTCAGTCCCAGTCATACCACATGCACATTTGAACCCCATTTTGCAGATTAAAGATGTGTTGACTCTTCACTAAAGTTATAAGAGTTTTTCATTCTACCTATTCTTTTGCCTTTTACAATTTTTCCTGCCTGGTAAGTGCAGTCTTGTCTCTGTTTAAGAAAATATTTCTATAATGCTACTTTAAGAAACAGGCAAGCACCCCCCTAAAAGTTAAGACTTGTCACCTTTTGAAACAAAACAAAAAATGAGGTAGAAATAATGCCAAGTCAATGACATTTGAACAGATGAACATTGTCGTGATCAAGCATGTAGCTATGACATTTGCAATTGCCCTTTGACTAGCACTGAGACTGAACCAAACAAGAGCACAAGCTAGTGAGCAGCACCCTTTATCTGAAGCCACTTTAAAGCCAAGGTGCTGTTATTATATCCTGAAGGCTCATCATATCCATATTCTGCTTCTCTACATGGCAGAAGTTACAAGAGCCCTATTCGGCCCTCCCACAACTAATCCTTGTAACTACAGAATGAAAAGAGATCATTCTTACAACCAGAATGTAAGACAGACAGACAAAGATGAGGAGGGAAAAGCAGGATGGTGCAGGTCTGTGGGATCTTCTCCTGGAAATAGTTTCTTACTGCTTTACCTGAGGTAAGACTGATGGGCACACGAGGTGGTGTGTTCTGTGTGCTGGAAGATAAACTCCCTTTCCACTTGCTTAATGTGGCGGAACATTCAAAACACAGTTTTTAAAATAGATAAACAATTAAAAGAAAAAAAAGGGGGGGAAGTTTACCTCATGGAATACTAGGTTGAGGATGATTAATAAGAAAACATGGTCCTCATGACTCCCTGTGTGTGGCGTTCCACATGTAGAAAGGAGCTTTTTTCAGTTCCCTTATTCTGATGAAAGCACTTCCAGGCTGTTCCCCAGAGGCCTCTAAAGTTCAGGGGCCTTCTGGAGCACCCTCCCAAAGGCTTGAGAGCCAGTCACTTGAAGGCTATAGACATGCAAACCACTTCCTTCATATGTATGGATGAGCCTCTCTGGATCACAGGTGTTATGTTAATATCGTTCTTACTTTCTTGCATGCCAATGCCAGGTGATGTGTGGTGGTGTGGAACAAAAGAGAACAAAGATGCCCAGGTCCTACCCTCAGGCTTACAATCAAAGTGAAATGAGGTACACAGGGGAAGGGGTGGGAGGTGGTAGGAAATGATGGAAACAGACATTTCTCCTATCTTTCAACAAATTCCTTTCATCTGCAGTCTCTCCCACTGACAGGCCAACTGTGTTTATCTGCTGCTGCTCTTCAGTACTTTTGTTTCTTTCTTGTAATGCAGTTATTCTTCCTTTGGTTTCCAGGCTTGTGTTTTCTTGAGAGTCGTAGCTTTCTGTCTAAAGAAAGAAGATCTAGGCAGCTGCAATCCATTACTCACTTAGGGAGCAATCCACGTTCTCCCACAGACAGCCCAAAGGCACTGGAAAAGGAGTAGCAGGACCACCAGCAACACCTGAAGCATTCCTGTGCATGATATCTAGGGTGGAAAGGGGGACTGGGGGGCTGGATCCTGGACCAGCTCAGTCAACCCTGATCCTGGAAAGCTCTGTTTGGGGGCTTTCATTTCTGCATTTGGTGGGTGGAAGGGAGAGTTCTGCACCAACAAAGTGATGCTGGTGGGAGGCCAACCCAACCCCTCCTGCCCCACCCAGCCCAGCCCAGCACAAAGGGAGATTATATTGTTCTGTTACATGTTTACCTGGAACTCTGTTACCTGAAACCTTCTCCTTCTCCATACCACCAGCATCTGCTCCCCTTTGGTCTTCAGAAAGCTGCTTTCCATTGTTGCTTGGTGGGGGACACAAAGGTTTATTTAAATGGGGGAGATCACAATGCATCTATAGTGTTTGCAGATTTAAACAAAACTGAATGAAAATTTCAGGGAGGCCCCAAGGAATAGTAACCACATTTCAGATAAATGGGTCTGGGGGCTTTGGTGCTAAACACCAAGTTAAAGCCCTACCACCTATGTGTGCTGTTTGTTTGTTTTTTAACAATTTGCAGGTCCTTCACATGGTCTGCAGCAATGCTGTTCGCAAGACCCCTGCAAGTGTTACATGCATGAATACATGCATATCTAATAGCCATCTAAAACAGTATGTGAAGCTTTTTTGAATAATGGTATTTAACCCAGAAACTGTGAGTCTGCAGGCAATGCTGGGCATTATTCCATTTCCAGATAAACTGGCCAATTTCGGTGCTGGCTTGCTATCAGTCACTCTTGTGCCCCTCTTGGCATCTGACTTATAAGGAAAAGGCTCCAGAGTTAGTTGAAAGTTGTTTAAAAAATTAAGTATAATTAAGGAGGGGGGGACAGCTTTCAAAACACAGGTTCAGTGTTGTTAAACAACACAGCTTTGTTGTTCAGGTGTTTCAGGTCCAGCTGCTTCTGTCTCTCCTTTGTTCTAAACTGATTCCAAAACACCCTGATCTGTTTCAGATCTGAATCGGATCTGCAAGGATGGACCAGCCCTAATAGAAAGGTGATAAATGGAATCAGGTAGTAAAGTAAACACGTTGGACTGTGACAGCTAGATGAGGAGGAACTGTCTTGTTGTCCCAAGCTAAAGCGAACAAGTTTGTAAAGAATATCCTTCTTCTTGAAATGTCAGGTGAACCTTTTCAATCCTGAGGACTGCATTCCCTTCTGAGGAATACTCCGAGGGTCACATGTCAGAGGCAAAAGTAGGTAGAGCAATGAATATAAATGTTACCTTTGGATAGTAGAGTAGTTTTTACATAAACCCACCCCACTCTATGCTCTCTCTAGCCTTTAACCAGGCAAGTAAGAGGCATTATCATGTTTCATTCAGTCAAGAACTTTCAGGGTGAGAAGCAGTGAGGGGTGTGGTCTGGGGAGAGTTATGAGGGCCAGATAGATTGACCTGGAGGGCCACATCCAGGGTCCCAGCCCTGAGGTTTCCCACCCCTGACTTAGGTGGACCCACAGATGAGATATATGACAGCAATGACGGGTGGGCAAAACTTCATTTTTGAAAAACGAAATCTTTCATTACTACAATATCATACTCAAAGAGATGATTATACAATAATAGTAAATACTATTCTACATCTACATATGTAATTAACACATAATTTTGGAGAGCCACATTTTGTTATTAGGTAAGGAGTTGCACAGGTTGCTGTAAGATATAAAGTCCCACCAGATTGCATAAAATGGTTCTACTGGTTCTATGCCTTTCATCACATAAAATCTTTTTCTTTTCTGACAGTGAGTGTAGAAGTTTCAGGTATTTGATCCTCGAAAGTTTTAGGCACTTTAACAAAAGTCTGCATTTCATTTGCTTTACACAAACTCCCACTGGAGGTTTTTTTCTTCTAACCATTTGAGGTCTGAGGTTTGATGAAAAGTCCTCTGCAGGCTGTGTAGAAATAGGTCATGAATCGTGAAATGCATTCTTTAGGTATGCTATGTGTGTCTCATTTGAACTCACATAAAGAGCATAATCCTATTCTGTTTTGTTTTTTCCTAACAAAGAACAGTATAAGCATTAAATCATGGGCAGACTAAGAAACCCTGTGAATAGCTGTGGGAATAATGGTCTGTTTTCTGTAACATGAGTGGCTAAGCAACACTGCACATATGATTGTATCCTCAAAAGAAGATGAATTTGATTTCTAGGTCACTGAGACAGCTCTAGCTTGTCAACCAGCAAAAAAATAAAAACTGTCCAAAAACCAAGTTTGTAATATGCATCTTAAAATGGTAGTTCTTTTCCCTTTGCCAAGGGTCATTGTTAATATGTTTATGCATGTCAGCCTCCTTTCATTTAGTTTATTTCAATTCTCTGTTAAGGGAACTTTTACGCTGTATCTATTTTTGAACAATGAGATTAGCTCTGAAGTATTACCTGCCTTTCCATTCTGGGAAGGCAGCCAAATCTGTAAGTGGATCTGTCTCTAAGCAGAAGGATATATTAACATGTCCAGATTGAGCACTAAACACACAAACATTATTGCCTGATTACCTTCACTGAACTTTGGATGCCTTGCTGGATGCTTCTGTTAGAGGCAGAAGTGTGCCTTCAGCTTCATAAAGATGACAGATGTTGGGGCTTGTTCTGGAAAGGATGAAGCTACAGCAAGTAAAAAAAAGGTAAAGGTAAAGGACCTCTGGACAGTTAAGTCCAGTCAGATGCAGTTATGGGGTTGTGGCGCTCAACTCGCTGTCAGGCCAATGAAGCCAGCGTTTGTCCACAGACAGCTTTCTGGGTCATGTGGCCAGCATGACTAAATTGCTTCTAGCACAACAAAACACTGTGACGGAAACCAGAGCACATGGAAACGCCATTTATCTTACTGCTGCTGTGATACCTATTTATCTACTTGCACTGGTATGCTTTTGAACTGCTAGGTTGGTAGAAGCTGGGACAGAGCAATGGGAACTCACCCCATTGCGGGGATTCAAGCCGCTGATCTTCTGATTGGCAAGCACAAGAGGCTCAGTGGTTTAGACCAGTGTTTCCCAACCTTGGGCCTCCAGCTGTTTTTGGACTACAACTCCCATCATCCCTAGCTAGCAAGACCAGTGGTCAGGGATGATGGGAATTGTAGTTCAAAAACAGCTGGAAGCCCAAGGTTGGGAAACACTGGTTTAGACCACTGCACCACCTGCATCCCTCAACAGCAAGTAGAAGAAAAAGAAGGAAGAAAAAAATAAATACTGCAATTGCATCTAGTTGCTTTGCATCGTATCAGCAGGGTTTTTTATTTTGTTTTGTTTGTTTAAATGAAAGACTCCAACTTCTGAACCCTTATGGGGAAGTGCCATAGCTCAGTGGTAGAGCATCTGCTTTTGGCAGGGCATCTCAAGGTAGGACTGGGAATGCCCCCCACTTGAAACCCTGGAGAGCCACAGTCAGTCAGACAATTTCTGAGCCAAGTGGAGCAGCAGTCTCCATACCCTTCAATATTCCACAGAAGAAAATCAGGATGCATGGCTTTTGGGCTGCTCTCCCACACAAGTCATGTAGGGTAACTTACACAAGAGCATGGCCCCCCAAGCATCTTTTAGCACCATCCTCTTGCAGGAGCCAAAGCAGGATATCCCAAGAACCAATCAGAAGCCAAGATGGCTCCTGTAATTCCAGGATGTTCTACTCAAAGTGGGACAGTTGATGGGTATGCCAGTATAAGACAACTTTCTGGGTTCCTATAATATCATAAGGAAGATACTGCACTGTCCTAGTTGCTCTTCTTTGGATATTCTTTCTAGCTCCAGAATTTCTTTATTTCATTTTTGATAGTGCATTCAGAACTGCACACACTGTTCCATTGTTCCAGTTGATTTAAATAACAATGTTATGTATTTTCCTTCCATTCCAAACAATGCTGAATATTGAATGATTTTCTTTTTTCATTGCCAAAGTACAATGAGCAGTTGTTTCAGTGACTTATTTTCTATTCTAATCGTGTTGTTTATTTCCGTAATGCTTTAGAGCTAATGCATATGTAAAAGTTTCCCACTTTCTTCATTAGCACTGACATTGAATCTTGTCTGCCCAATTAATTACCTAGTGTTTGAATTATCCTTTCTAACCAGTCTACATGGGATTTAATGATCCTGAATAATTGGGTGCCACATGCACACTTGGCTAAGCCATTCTTAATTTAGGCTATAGATCATTTATCAATCAGCAATTGCATTTGCACTTACTTGGGAGCAAAATACCATTGAACTTGGTGGGACTAATGTCCAAGTAAACATGTACAGGACCAGGCTGCACATCAAATAGCACCAGACAGCTCCAGTACAGATGCATCTGGGAATCACATGGTGAAAAATGCTTGATGATTCCCAACTTTGAGTCAGTTGCCAGTCCATAAGAAATATTGTTCTCTTAGTCTGTGTGTGTGTGTGTGTGTGTGTGTATGCGCTTAAGGTGGGGATGCAGTTTTTAAGTGTGCAAATCTTAGAAGTCAACAGCTTGCTTTCTTCTTTTTCAAAGAGTTGAATATATGGTGTCTAGATGTGAAAGAGGACAGGGCTCCTGTACTTTAAATAGTTTTGTAAAAGAGGGCATTTCAACAGAAGTAACCTGCATGACCAGGTGCGTGTGCTGGTGTGCCCTCTTCTATACAATTATTAAAGGTTGCTTTGCAAGAGGGTGGTGATATATAAATACAGTGGTACCTCAGTTTACAAACTTAATCCGTTCTGGAAGTCCGTTCTTAAACTGAAACCGTTCTTAATCCGAGGCACGCTTTCCCCAATGAGGCCTCCCGCTGCCGGTGCCCTTCCCCCATTCGGATTCTGTTATTAGACCAAGGTAAAGTTAGCAAACCAGGGCACTACTTCCGGTTTTGCGGAGTTCGTAAACCAAATCGTTCGTAAACAGGACTGTTCTTAAAACACTGCATAGGTACCACTTAATTCTGCTTATTTAAAAAGTGCTCATCTACTTTGAAGACTAGAGCAGTGATTGAATACCGCCGGCATTTATTCTTTCCCATATTAATGCTAAAAAGAATTTGCATGATGACACTGTTTCAGTAAAATAGTCAAGGTGAAAGACTACAACTACGCTTTTGATCAAGGACAGAATAAAAGTGTCTAAAAGTGACACTTTGAATTAAATTAGTGGGTGATTTTTTAATAGAGGTTCTTGTCTAGCATCTCATTAGCTCCTGCACACTATTCCAGAGCCAAAGTTATTGGCTACGAAAATGAACTGATTATAGTTTCCTTAAAAGGTGATGCACTAAGCTAATCCTCAGCAGTTACAGGTGTTGGCATTTGACATGATAAAACACAAGAGAAATAATTGAATGCAAATTGCTTGGTGTTGAATGAAGGGGAAAAAAGAGAGATAATAAATAATTTTCTAAGTAAAGGTAAAGGTACCCCTGCCCGTACGGGCCAGTCTTGACAGACTCTAGGGTTGTGCGCCCATCTCACTCAAGAGGCCGGGAGCCAGCGCTGTCCGGAGACACTTCCGGGTCACGTGGCCAGCGTGACAAGCTGCATCTGGCGAGCCAGCACAGCACACGGAAATTTTCTAAGTAGATAAACCTTTTTTGATGATGATGATGATACATCTCAAAAGAATATAAGCAAAGCACTCAGTGATCATACCAAGGGTCTATCTAGTCCAGCTTTATAAAGCTCAGTATATAAACTTATTAGCCATCAGGGCAGTTTTTTGTCTTGTGAGCATTTATGAATTAAATGGAGGGGGAACCTCAGGCACAGAGGATGAATTCAGCCCTCTAGGCCTCTTTATCTGGCCTGTGAGACTTTCCTCAGATCCCACCCATGACTGGTCCTCCTTCATACCACAAGTATTTATGCTCTTCTGGAATGTATCCTTGAACTCTGACCATGCCTCTTGCTTGTCCAGATGGGGAACAGAGAAGTCATGCCCTCCCACACTCCCTTACTGAAAATTGGGACATGGGAGTGCGGCACCCAAAGACACATGTCTTTTGTTGCCATGCCAGACAGCTTGCTTGTGTGTCTTTTGGTGCAGAGCTCCTGTCCGAGTCAGCTGACTCATGGGAGAATGCAGCACAGCTGCAATTGCCAGTTCATCCCCAGGACATTTCAGGGTAAAACTATGCTTCTGTAGTTCTGAGAATGCCCCATTAAAACAGGGATGGCTGGAGAGTCTGAGAGGTGTGTGCACAAAAGGTGAAATTTACATTCATTTTCCCACCCACATTTGCCTCTGGTCCTGTCCACCAATGGCATGTGGCCCCTGAAGGTTTTCCAGAAGAAAATGAGCTGGGCTGAAAAAGTCCCCCCAGTCCTGCCTTAAGCATACCATTTATGTCCATTTTGTCATGGTGGCAAGCTACCAGATTTTATTAAACCATTCTCATTCTGTTCTGACTTTTGGAACATGCTCTTGACCTGCTTTCAATATTTTTTTGCAGCAGTCAACAGAGCCCCCATTAAGTTTTGATGTTCCGAGCTCACATCTTTTAAGACGTCCCAGAAGATTTATTATTATGGGTCTCTCAAATTCACTAATACTTTGAGATCAGCATCTCTGAGGAAGCATGTAGGAACAGTTTGTCTCTTGCTGGGACGGCACATAGCAATGTCTGTAATTTTTATGTGCCCTGGTTTCCCTAGTGAAAACAAAATTTCAGAGCCTCTCGTCACAAACCTGTACTCACAGAATTGCTTTGTCAATAATAGGGATGCTGAACCGAGTGCTTCTTTCACAAATTAAGACTTAGCTCTCTAGAGAGCAATAATAAAATATCTATTGGGGAGGGGGGCTACAGTTGAACCAGAGTCCGTCGACACAGTGCAACTATTATTTGTTATATATTTGGCATATTATGTTTGGGCAAATGTTTGTAGCAAGTAGCATCCAGAAACATCTCCAATTGTGGAGGCAGAGCATAGCCATCATGGCTTGTAATCATTAGTAGCCCTCTCCTCCATGTATTTGCCGAATCCTCTTTTAAAGACAGCTAGGGTGGTATTGCCGGAAGAAATATCAACAACCTCAGATATGCAGATGACACAACCTTGATGGCAGAAAGTGAGGAGGAATTAAAGAACCTTTTAATGAGGGTGAAAGAGGAGAGCGCAAAATATGGTCTGAAGCTCAACATCAAAAAAACGAAGATCATGGCCACTGGTCCCATCACTTCCTGGCAAATAGAAGGGGAAGAAATGGAGGCAGTGAGAGATTTTACTTTCTTGGGCTCCATGATCACTGCAGATGGTGACAGCAGTCACGAAATTAAAAGACGCCTGTTTCTTGGAGAAAAGCAATGACAAACCTAGACAGCATCTTAAAAAGGAGAGACATCACCTTGCCAAAAAAGGTCCGTATAGTTAAAGCTATGGTTTTCCCAGTAGTGATGTATGGAAGTGAGAGCATCAAGAAGGCTGATCACCGAAGAATTGATGCTTTTGATTTATGGTGCCGGAGGAGACTCTTGAGAGTCCCATGGACTGCAAGAAGATCAAACCTATCCATTCTTGAGGAAATCAGCCCTGAGTGCTCACTGGAAGGACAGATCCTGAAGCTGACACTCCAGTATTTTGGCCACCTCATGAGAAGACTCCCTGGAAAAGACCCTGATGTTGGGAAAGATGGACGGCACAAGGAGAAGGGGACGACAGAGGACGAGATGGTTGGATAGTGCTCTCGAAGCTACCAGCATGAGTTTGACCAAACTGCGGGAGGCAGTGGAAGACAGAAGTGCCTGGCGTGCTCTGGTCCATGGGGTCACGAAGAGTCGGACACGACTAAACGACTAAACAAAACAAGGGGTGGTAGCTATCACTGCCTCCTGTGGGAACAAATTCCATAACTGCAGTATGTACCGCATGAAGAAGTGCTTTCTTTTATCATTCAATGATAATTGGTGGTCCTGTAGATATCCACCAGTTTGGAGTCAGCCTTATTACTTTTATAATTACCTGATATTCAGAAGACATCTTAAGGCAGCCCTGTTCAGGGAAGTTTTTAATATGTAACGCTGTACTGTTTTTAACACTGATTGGGAGCCGCCCAGAGTGGCTGGGGAAACTCAGCCAGATGGGCGGGGTATAAATAATAAATTATTATTATTATTATTATTATTATTATTATTATTATTATTATTATTATTATTTTTCAACTTCTTCCCCTCTGGAACTCAGTAAGGCATACATGGGATCCCCAGGTGGTCCCCAGTCCAGGTCCCGACCATTCCAAGTCCAGCTTACTCTTAGCAAGGTGTATCCATCCTGCACCTAATGTTAGCCTGATTGAACCTAAGAACCATTGGGGAAAGAATCAGGAAAATCTGAGCAAAGGAAATATTTGGATTACTAATAACCTAATCTTGCTCAGGAAGAAATGGAGCCTCCAATGGTATATTACCCAGGTCATGTATGCCCTATTTGTGGCAAACCTTCATATCAAAATCAAATGATAAGATTTGATTTCCTCATGGGGCATTTTTCCGTTTTCAGGATCACTTAAACCTCATGGGTGGTAGAGATCAGACAAGCACAACCTTGAGATTGCGTGGCAGTATGCAGCGACTTGGGGTGTCTGGAACAAGCACAGTCAAACACAGCCAGGGGATAAAACAGGCTACAACTTTACAGTAAGTAAGTGGGGTTGGCATGGCTGCAGGGCAAAGGATCTGGCCTTGATTCTAGCAGTCCCTCCTGTTGGACTCCTCTACCCAGCAAGCCTGCTGGAGAACACCCATGGGAATAGGCGTGAGCCTGAAGACTTCTTGCAAACGCCACTGAAAGGGTACATTCATGTCTGATGTGATGGGGAAACTCTCATTTTTCAGAGCTGTGTGGGATGTCTGTTTTGTCTTATACCACAACAATTTTTGCAATTGCCATGTACCAATTTGCAACTATTTTTACAATTTATCCAGGTTGAATTGTGTTGTCTGAAGGGGTCCTCTACCCTGCTTTTGGTTATGTGACCATTATATTTTAAACCAAGTCAAAAAAATCTGACGTGCCCAAAGTGGTAAGGTTCCTATATTCTAGCCTGGCAAATGATGGCCATTTGCTAGGTTGTTAAAGTCATTCCCTGCATTTGTGAATAAGAAGAGATCAAGAGGCTGATTGCAACTAGAGTATAATCATGGGTACTTAGTCACTTAGTTGAAATTATTTTAATTATTAAAAGTGGAGTTGGAAAATATGTCACTAATGCCTATGAAAAGTGCCTTGTGCATAGACAGGGACAGCTAATAGCTGTATTTTAAACCAGAGATTTCTAAAGGCTAAATAAAGAATAGGACTAAAGTAAAACCAAATCCTTGCTGAGATAGTGAATTACATTCACAGCCCCTAAGTAAGGTGGGGCCAATTTAGTTCATTCAGATCTTGTCTGTGGTAAGCCATGTATACAGCAATTCAGGATCTGAATTGATTTCATAGTCTCTCAGTCTGACGTAGCTCACATATTTTTGCAAGGATAAAATAGAGAGGGAGAGAGAATTATGTATTCTCGTTGACCTCATTGTAGAAAAGTTGGGATATGATGATGATGATGATAATAATAATAATAATAATATAGGTGCTGTTGTTTTTAATCTGTTTTTATGTGCAATTGTTTTTAACTGTTTATATATGTATATACATGTAACTGTTTGCTATATGTCATTATGTCGCAAGTCTCTTTGAGATGCCTCATGGGAAGTGATTAATAAAGGAAATTGATGATGATGATGATATTGAGCCTACCCAATATCGGAACAGGGGCTAGGAGCGAAAGCTTTGCATTGTAGAGGGAAGAAAGAATGTACTGGGAAACTGGGTCAGGCCTTGAGGGGAAATAAAGGAATTTGTAAACAAGCAGAATTTGACTTGGACTGGAGAAAAAGAATGAACGGATGACAAAGTACAAACCTATAATTTCTACCACACATGATACCTTGCCAAAGTCCACCTAATGTGTTCACATGTGGGCAGGGGTGCCAGATTGCACCCAAGATTGAGGGCCCCAGCATGCATCACATGCATGTGATGTTGTGTGCATGGGGCATGATACACGTGTGAGATATCATGTGCCCAGCATAGCCAAAAGTCAGGGATGATAGGATTTATAGTACATTGGAGAGTCAGAGGTTCCCCATCTCTGCCCTAGAAGAATGAAAACAGGACCCTTCTAAATAAGAAAGAATAGTTGGTGAGGGGATGCAAATCTGGTGAAAAGGTAGCCTTTTTGAATGCATTTTAGCTTACTTGGAAGAATATTCTGGCTTTCCCTCTATATCCTCAGTATCCCAACACCCTCCCCTTTTCTTTCACTGTAATGATGGCAGGGGTGGAACAAAGTAAATGGAGATATTGGCAAGGCAAAGTAGGCACCCATTAAGGGAAACATGATTGTTGTGTGTTTGCTGCCTGGATACCGAGAATGGGTTTATCACTATGGTTTCGCTTTCAAGTCTGAGATTTGGCAAAAGAATGTTAATGCATCTTAATGGCTGTGCGTGGTCCACCAAATGGACAATTTCCCCTCCACAGTCAGGTGTGAGATTTGTACTTTTGCAGATTGTGTGAGAAATAAAGAGTTGTCAGGTTTGGGAAGGGGACAGGTGGGAATTGGCTGAAGGCACCTTATGAGTGGGGGTGCAGATCCCTTCACTAGGAATCTGATGCGCAGTAATGGATCTGTTGTGTTTTCTACCACATTTTTCTTTTCTGTTTTAAGCAAAAAGGATTTGTAATCCCCACTCACCCATGAAGCTCATTTGGGGCCCCTGGGCCAGTCCCTGTATCATAGCCTACCCCACAGACTTACTGGGAGGGTGAAATGCAAAGGGGCAGAGAATTCCCTAAAAACAGTCCATAGATGGTACTATACACCTGGGTGAATAGCACATGTTTGGAACACAAATAATTGGACTTGCTGGAAGGAATGTGGTGCTATTGGCACAAATTGGCACATGTGGTGGGTTTGTCCCCATGTGGCTACTTTCTGAGCACAAACACTGAAGGAAATTGAAATCACCATTGGCCATTTACGAGTTCTAGACCCCAAATTGTGCCCTCTCTCTATTTTCTCATGAATTAATGCTGACCTCCCTTTGGTAGTTTCCCTTTTAGTTGGAGCTAGGCTGGCTGTAATACAGGGACAGGATGTTTCTCTTATTAATGTGAACAGGATAAGAAAGCTTTGTTCTTAGCTGTTTCAAAAAAGAAATAAAAAATCCATCATCTCAAGGTGTTGAAGAAGACTGCTGCACCAATGGACTTTACTGCCACTTGTAGGACTTTTGTGATGTGGGCGAACAAATAATGCATGAAGTCACTTATCCAGTAAAGCATGTTTTCATTGGGCAATGCCTATGACATAGGACTTTGTTTGACTGATTGGTCCAAATAAGGTCCCCTTCACCTGGCCCTGCTTAACAAGATCATGTTTCCTCCTTTTCATTCATTGTCCTATACCTCCCTCCCTGGGAAACCCAGCTGGATGGGTGGGGAATGAATGAATATTACTCCTCCTCCTCCTCCTCTGCTTTGTACTTACTTCGGTTTTCTATGCAGCCATTCCGGTGACTGTTTTGGTTTCATTTGTTTTTATTTAGTAAGCTTAGTGTTACTACAGTATGATTTACAATGCTGATCTTTTTAAGTTTTAATAATTAAAGGTATTAATCATTAACAACAACAACAACAAAAACCCATTTAAGTGTTTATAACAGCAGCACCAGCCAAAACCAAGAACTCCCGTAACCCTTTTAATAGTGGGAAAGCAACTAATATCACTCCTCACTCTTCCTTGCTTATTGCTGCTATAATCAGCACAGCCACAAACACACACGTACACACACACACACGAGAGAGAGAGAGAGAGAGAGAGAGAGAGAGTCCCACTGCTGCATTTCTCTAGGAAAAACGCACACACCAAGAGATTTGATAACGATGTTTCAAGTATGAAGCACACAGTGAACATTCCTCTCCACTCCACCATTCCACTGCTCCATTGTGCTGTAAAAACAATAGCAACATTTGGGCAACTTGATATATATACTAAAAATCAAGATCTATAGCTATAATTTACAATGGAGCGCAGTCAAAAAGATAATGCACTTTAACTAACACAGAAACGCATAAAGCAGGAAAACAGGCACACACCCCGCACCTTCCATGCTCTGAGTGCTACATTCCATGTCTGATTTTTTTTATAGCAAACAAAAAACAGTTTGCCAGCCTTGATATTAAAAAGTACTCTGAACATGTATAGTGTCACATTTTAAACTCACTTAAATTATCATGTTTATGCTCACTTCCTTCTTTAGGCCTGCCACCAACTCTCAGCCAAACCTACCCCTGATAGCTATTGTGAAGATATATAATATTAATAAATAAAATATATAATATTAATAAATAAAAATAAATACTATGACCTTTTAAAATGTTTTTGTTCATTATTATGGTTTTATTTTTGTGTTTTTTGTGTTTTTATATTATAAAAAGGCAGTATGGAATATTATTATTATTATTATTATTATTATTATTATTAATAATAATATACACACAGGTGTTGCTATTCCAACAATGCACTGTCAGGAAATTGTTTGTTCGGTGAGCATTCTTATAACAAGTTGCCAATTTTCACTTATTACAATGGGAAAATTTCTAATGCATTCCTAAGTATGGAATTTTAACCCCAAAATGATGAAAAAAACCCAGAAAACCCCTTGAAACCTTGCAAAAGGCAAACCAGGAAGGAAAAAATGCTCTCCTCTTTGCCCAATTTCTCCCACTTTCTGCCCACTCCCTCCCTCCCAACCTGGTTTCTAGTAAAATGACTGCTGCGGACCAGTAAGGTTTTTTAAAGGCTGCTTATTTGTTTACAGTATTATACCCAGCCTTCATTTGCTCTGACCAATAAGAGGGACAAAGGTGGAATCTACAGATATAAATAATGATGTGAATTTTTTTAATACATTTTGAAAAATACATTGAATTTTGCATAGCTCACTGTCGCCATCTAGTTTCACATTTGTATATTGCACTTTACAACACATTTAAAATATTTTATTTGCAGCTGTGTAGATGAGTCCTAAGTGTCACTAACATAATTGATCTGCCATGATACTTCTTTAATTTTTACCTTTTGGAGATGTACAGGTGTTCAACCCTCTTTGCGTTTTTGGTGGCAATTTGGGATGAACAAAAATGCAAAGATTTCTTTCACTTACACCAGTGATGACCAAACTTGGTCCACCAGCTGTTTTGGGACTACAACTCCCATCATCCCTAGCTAACAGGACCAGTGGTCAGGGATGATGGGAATTGTGGTCCCAAAAAGAGCTGGAAGGCCAGGTTTGGCCACCATTGACTTACACTGAATAATACTGAGTTCCTTTGTAAGGACCACATACACACAAAATGGTAGCAAAACGTGTGCTTGTCACTGCAGCAGGAAGCCAAATTCTATCTCGGTTGACTGGCACATGCACCTGCATCATCCACACCCAGTGCAGATGAATATTTGCAGTGTACCCAGTACTTATTTATCTATTGAAATAATGTATAGCCTGATTTCTCTTTATCAACGCCAGACTCAAAGCAGCTTACAATTAAAGCAAGGCGGCACAACAACCAATCAAAAACAACAATGAATGCAAAAACGCAAAATACATAATGAGTAACAAGAAAGAACGTAAATTCCTTCTCATCAGAAAAATAGAAACATAATCGCAACAAGCAGCAACACTACAGTGAAAAACAAAACAGCCTAACTATCCAAATGCCTTTCTAATGCTTTTTGAAATAATTGAGTTTTTTGGCCTGGTGCCTGAAAGAAGGTAGTTGCCTGCTGAAAAGCATGCAAGCAGAGGTTCTTGTTTGTAAAAAAGAAATAAATCTTTACTCAGGCAAATAATGGTGCAGGCTCAGCAGCAGCCTAAGGAGTCATAGTTTATGTTATGTACTGAAGTTCTCACCCTGGGCCAGCAGGGGGATACTGTAGATAGTTTTCACTCAGGTCCACGTCAGTTATTTTAGACGGGAAACCCTGGGTTGTTGTTGCTACAATGTTGACAGCCGGCTGCCTATAAAAGCAGGCCGGCTGAGCTGTTTGCTGATCAGTTCTGTTCCAGCTTACAAAATAAAGAGCTGCTTTGGAGAAATCGCTGTGTCGTCTGCCATGTCTACCCACTATTCAACAGTTCAGGTGTTCAAGAGCAGCGCAAGAAGTTCAGGACTGGATGGAAGCAGCAAAGATGTCCCAACAAGCTCCCTAACCTGCCTGCCAAGCTTTTAAAGATGAGGCATGTCACACTCACTCACAGGACTCGCTTTGTGGGAATGTTAGGACTGCAAACATGAGCCCCAGAATGGTGGTGGAGCTGGAACTAACCAAAGGATAGGATACTATAACCCATTAATGTTGCCTAAAGAACGTGTCTGTTAAGGGCATGACCTCTCAGCTGTAATTTCCTGACCCTTTGAAGCTTGAGTGAACATGGAAAGTCCCAAATACTGAAAAGGAAAGGTTTTGAGTGAAACAGTACCACTATTTTACAATTCGGGTGGTGATATTTTCAGGGATAATGAGAGTTAAAAGTAAAAAAACAAATGAATGATCCCTCCACACCAGAAGAGCAGGGGACATGGAACCATCACTTCAGTTTATTCATATAGCACTGAACATTGCGCTCAAAACTAATCACAGTTTCAGGTGTGAAAGCAAGCCATAGTTTGGCTTTACAGTCATTGGTCTGGGGCGATGTCTGATGCAGCTATTCTAAACTAGATTCTTGGTATAAACATATGTTTTGATGTAAAAAAAAGCAGAAATTGAAGAAAGATTAAAACAATAAGTAAATTTCCTTGTATTATACAGGTGCTTAAGGACTATTTTGCTTTAAATGAACAAAATAGAAAGAGAAACAATAAGTTAAAAACATGACTACTGGGATGGATTATTACTGGCATTATTCCTCATACTTTTAAGATCCTCTGTACCTTGTCAAAACAAATGTTTTGCAATTTTCCATGGGATTTGAAAATGTTCTGCTCTAACATTTTCAGTCCCACTCTTATCTTTCATTGATCAAAAGGAGCTTTTAGCTTTTATGTTTTTGAAAGATCTGGAGTGGAGAAAATGTACAAACAGTAATGACTGTTTGGGCTTTTGAGCCCATTATACCTAATTCTACTTGAACCTGAAGCTCAAAAACCTAATTCCCCCCACACTTTAGCATTAGGATAAATAGACGAAAGCCTTCTAGAAAGCATTGATTAAAATCATATATTTTAATGACATTCTTTGAAAGGGTTTTTAAAAGGTTGTTTTTACAGAAAGGGTTGGGGGGGAGAGGCAGCACAAATGAAGCAAAACAGATACAATTGGAAGCAGAGTAAAACCTCAAACTGAGCATCAGAAATTCATAGCAATAGACCGTATTTTTCTGCGCATAAGACTACATTTCCCCCCTATTTTTTCAAGTTTAAAATTGGGAGTCGTCTTATACACGGATAGTGCATATGGGGGATTTCTTTATTTGGAGTCCCAAAAAATAGGGGTTGTGTTATACACAGGGGCGTGTTATACACAGAAAAATATGGTAATATCCATGTCCAATAAAATTTCATTTCTGAGCACAAGCCTGAGGTTCTGCCTTAGCTTTTAGCTTTAGAAAGAAAAATATAATTGAATTGTAAAAAGCACTTTTAAATAATATTTGGAGACATTAATTCAGTGGCAACAAAGATGGCTGAGTTTCTTTTCTAACCCTTTTCCTGTTGAGTTTGAATCACTGCAAAAACATAAACCTACTAAAGCGGTTCATTGTTCCCATGTTTCAAGTTGGAAGGGGCTGAGGATAAGAGATAATTATTTATAACATTCTGTGTCCATCTATCTGACGTCTCCCAGCTACTCCTAAATGTGTACCTGGTGAGGCAGTTGCTGCAACAGAGAGGCCCCACCCTAACCTCAGCTTATGTATCTGCCCATCTGAGGAGACTCCACCTGCATGTAACGTTCTGCTCCTCCCTTTTCAATCCTCTTCTGGTCCTGGGGGACAGTGGAGCAGGAGATGTGGGGGCAGGAGGAGGAGGAGGAGGTGTGGAAGCCCTTGACTCTACACCAGCCTGACCTAGCTCTTCCTCCTCCACCACCTCTTCCTCACTCTCCAATTCTGCAACTTCTTCTGTCTCTGCTTCTCATCTCCCAGCTGTTACAAGTTTGCCCAGTTCACTGATCCCTTCTCCCAAGGTAGTCTCCAACTCCTCTTCTCCTGGTGCCCACTCAACAGTATCCAGCCACTGCTCCTCAGTATCCAGCCAGTCCCTTACAATATGTGGCTGTAGATGTGGTGTAGCTTATAGAGAGGCCAGTAGGCTAGAAAGAGAGGGGCCTGAAGGGGCAGATTTGGTCACCTGCCTTGAGGTTCCCCACCTCTGCTGTGAGGTGAGGGCACTCCTCATTCTTCTTATCCACATTGTCATCAGCTTTGATGGTTGCCGCCAGCTTTCCTAAGTTTGTGGGTGACATCTGAACTTCTGATGACCATAAGTTTTTTAAAAAGGATGTTCTCCAGATTTTATGAAATGTGCCTTATAAAACAATGACTCCTGTTTAATGATAGCTTATCATTCTCTTTCTGTAGTAGCTAAGTGCAAAAAAAAGGGAAGAACCCCCCCCCCCCACGATATTCTCCTCTTTTAAGTGATTTATTTAAGGGAGAAAAGTTCTTCTGGGTTTTAAAATGTAAAGTTTAAAAGTACTGTGTAGGATTATTTTTCCCCATAGTATCTAAGAGAGTCAAGTGTCAGAAGTACAGAAAATATGAGCGAAGAGGACTCAGTTCACTGAAGCAAAGAACAACAATAACAAGAAAAAACAAAACAGGATCCTTGTGGGAATCATTAATAAGCATAGCTCTGCTCTGTAGCAGCAGCAGCAGCGGCAACAAAGTATCTTTGGTAGAAAGGATCCTTTTTGCAGTAAAGAGTGTTAAAATAAATGAAAAGGTCGGTCTTGGGGGAACTTTCTCCATCTTCAAATGCAAAACCAACTGAAATGGTCAATTCAATGGCACACATACACATGACAGTTCAGTGAAGGTCATCAGTAGGTCAATGAAAAGCATAAGAGACTGGCCTTGGTGGAAGGCAAAGCAGCTCTCTCATTTAATCAAGTTTTTCAGAATGTTCTCATGCTTGCCTGTAATGAATCATGCAGCCTATAACAACCAGGTCAAAAATTTACCATTGGCGTGAGCATGGAATGATTCTAAAACAGTTAATGTGTTATACAGTGTGTGTGTACTTGAAAGTTACATCATGCATAAGAGTTACATTCCGGGGATAGTGCATAGATGAAAAATGTATATATTTGAATGGCCCCCCTTGGAAATACCCCTGTACAACCATCCTTACCTTCCAAGCAAGACAGAGAGCCCTTGTGCTCCCCACCTCGCCTACTGGGCTCTAGCATGCTCTCACAAGACCTCATGGGAGGGGTGTATGGCCAGGGGAGTCTCACAAGGGCCAGGTGGAAAAGTTTGGAAGGACAAATTTGGCTCCTGAATCTGAGGTTCCCCACTCCTGCCATACAATAAGCAACAGCAGATTTATACCATTATTCATTTAGCAAACAATGTAGCATGGCTCTTTCTCACATTTACAAATAGTCCTTCCACAAACAAGAACAACATGTTATTAATGCTAGACAAAAGCTAAATGAAGCAGGATGAATAATGTATGTCATAAAATATAGCAACTGTCTTTGTATTTGCATAGCCAATCCTTGCCACAGGGATATTGTATAGTGTGTAACTATTTACACCTAAGAAATTTAAATATTCTAACAACATTGAAGGAGGGAAAGCAATTTCATCAAGCTTTGTGGCCAAGTGTAATATGTGCAGAGATGCCATTATCTGTATACCCTAGGGATGCTATTTACTTTTCCTGCATTCTCCACCCACATGATGATTTGATTAGTTTGCCTGTCGCAAAATTCATTAAGAAATGTGTCAGTGCATTGTGATCTATAGGTTAGTGATATTAAGGCAAGTGTACTTTATTCTGGCTAATCAAGCCATTTAGCTGACATTTGCTTTATGAAGTTCTCAGAATCTAAGAGCATTTAGAGGAAGAATACACTAAAATGAGTTTTTAAATGGTTGCTTATTTTACTTCCCCAACTACAATTCTGGTATCATGTTGTGCTGATAACTAAAAGAAATTGAAGTCTAAAGCTGAAGGCTCAAACAATAACAGATTTACCTGAACACTATCTGTCTGTCTGAATGTCTGTCTGTCTGTCTACCTGCCAGTGGTTGTATTGTCAACCAGTATGTTCATGTGGCTTAAATACTTAAAAATCAAATCATGTGGTGTGTAAGATCATGTCCAAAAATGTGAGAGTCAATAAAACTGCCTCAAATTGTCATCTGACCAATGTATGAGGTAGTTCACACCCTTTGTGTGGTCTTTGCCCCAGGATGTAAAAGTGATAGTTTGAAGGCAGGTAGTGGTAAGGGTCTAAATAACTCTTCTGTCATAGTCAGATGATTTCATAGTGAGGTTTGGCCTTTGGTGATAGTTCTCTATTTCTCCTGGCTGTCAAAAACATGAGGACAAGTTCAAGTTTTTGCTTTTAACCCATGATGCCTCAAATGATTTGGAACTAGGATACATGCAGGCATACCTCTCTTCCTCTGCTGTGCTGTCCAAGCATTGCACTCAGCTGTTGACGGTTTCGTGAGTGTGCCACAATCACAGTTAGTGGCAACCTGGGAAGGTTGTTATCTGTGGTGACCTGCTTCCAATGGAAGCTCCTCCCCTCCAAGCTCTGAAAAGTGCCAGTGCACATATTTTGATGCTTAAAAACATACCTGTGCACTCACACCGTTTTTGGTGTTAAATGTCAGGAATTAATGGTGCCATTTGGTTTATCAATTGCATTTTCTTTATATTGCTGTGATTTTACTTTTTATTGTTTTAACATTCCCAGATCCGCTGAAAGAGGTGGTCATTAAACCGCTTCTTAAAAAACCATCTTTAGACCCGGCCAGTATGGCCAACTATCGCCCAGTCTCAAATCTTCCATTCTTGGGCAAGGTGATTGAGCGTGTGGTTGCTGAACAACTCCAGGCACGCCTGGAGGATGCGGACCATTTGGATCCCTTCCAATCGGGGTTCAGGCCTCATCATGGGACTGAAACTGCCTTGGTCGCACTGGTTGATGATCTCCGGCGAGCTAGGGACAAAGGTGAGAGCTGTTTCCTAGTTCTGCTGGATCTCTCAGCGGCCTTTGATACAATCGACCATAACATCCTTCTGGACCGTCTAGAGGGGTTGGGAGCTGGGGGCACTGTTATACAGTGGTTCCGCTCCTTCCTCCTGGGCCGTGTTCAGAAAGTGGTGGTGGGGGATGAGTGTTCAGACCCTTGGGCCCTCACTTGTGGGGTACCTCAGGGTTCCGTCCTCTCCCCCATGCTTTTTAACATCTATATGAAGCCGCTGGGAGAGATCATCAGGGGGTTTGGGCTGGGTGTCCATCAATATGCAGATGATACCCAGCTCTACCTCTCTTTCAAATCAGAGCCAGTGAAGGCGGTGAAGGTCCTGTGTGAGTGCCTGGAGGCGGTTGGAGGATGGATGGCGGCTAATGGGTTGAAGTTGAATCCTGACAAGACAGAAGTACTGTTTTTGGGGGACAGGGGGTGGGCTGGTGTGGAGGACTCCCTGGTCCTGAATGGGGTAACTGTGCCCCTGAAGGACCAGGTGCGTAGCCTGGGAGTCATTTTGGACTCACAGCTGTCCATGGAGGCGCAGGTCAATTCTGTATCCAGGGCAGCTGTCTACCAACTCCACCTGGTACACAGGCTGAGACCCTACCTGCCCGCGGACTGTCTCGCCAGAGTGGTGCATGCTCTAGTTATCTCCCGCTTGGACTACTGCAATGCGCTCTACGTGGGGCTACCTTTGAAGGTGACTCAGAAACTACAGCTAATCCAGAATGCGGCAGCTAGACTGGTGACTGGGGGCGGCCGCCGAGACCACATAACACCGGTCTTGAAAGACCTACATTGGCTCCCAGTACGTTTCCGAGCACAAATCAAAGTGCTGGTGTTGACCTTTAAAGCCCTAAATGGCCTCGGCCCAGTATACCTGAAGGAGCGTCTCCACCCCCATCGTTCTGCCCGGACGCTGAGGTCCAGCGCCGAGGGCCTTCTGGCGGTTCCCTCATTGCGAGAAGCAAAGCTACAGGGAACCAGGCAGAGGGCCTTTTCGGTAGTGGCGCCTGCCCTGTGGAATGCCCTCCCATCAGATGTCAAAACGATAAACAACTACCTGACATTCAGAAGACATCTTAAGGCAGCCCTGTTCAGGGAAGTTTTTAATGTATGATATTTTAGTGGGGTTTTTGGTTTCTATGGAAGCCGCCCAGAGTGGCTGGGGAAACCCAGCCAGATGGGCGGGGTACAAATAATAAATAATAATAATTATTATTATTATTATTATTATTATTATTATTATTATTATTAACATTTGCACTTTTATACTGCCTTGAGATGGATTGCAGAGGAGATATATAAAAACTGTTTATATATTTTTAAAAATGTGCATTTTTGTTCACACTTTTTTGTAGGGGTTGGAGAACCGCATCACAACATTGGAGAACTACAAATTTTGAAGGATAGCTGGGATTTGATTCACAAAGTGCAAATTAGGTGTGTTCACACTGGAATGCAAACTGAACTGTATTTTCCCCCTCTCCTGTCACCCTATCCTGGTGCCACTTGGTGGTGGTGGAGACAGAGGATGGATTGAGATGGCATAGTGTAGACTTTATAGCCGGAGTGGCAATAGCACTGCCCGAGGCCAATGGACGGGAGGAGGGGCAGGAGAGCCATTTGGCTTAGGGTCTCAGGCTCACAGAGGGGCTCAAATTTGGACACTTTAAAATTCATTGGCATTCAATAAGTTTCACACTTTGTTTTAGTGCATGTCAGATCCAATTGTGATACCCTCTCTTTGCTTAGAGTTGCAAATTTAAACAAATAAATCCAATTTAGTAAAAGACGTAACTTATTCATTAACTAATGAAGATTTCATCAAGGACTTAACATCAACTTGTCTGTGACATTGCATGAAAGCAAGATTTTCCCTAAATAATTTAGTGCATTTGGACAGGAAAAGGATATAAAAGCACTTGTTAATTAAAAAGGAAATCCAATTGCACTCCACTCTCCTCTTTTATATTGCCTTATTTTGTTTTCATATATTATCATTTTTCCATGGCTGCACTTAATATGGCTAGAGGCCACAAAAACCAGAAGTGGCCTCTGAGAGAGCCTGCCCATGCCATAGCAGCATTTAGGCTCCCTGTTTCATTGCTGCCTATAAGGGAGTGAATGGCAAATCTATTCATCATGTGTCCAGGCTTCTCAGAAAAGGATGTGACTTTCAGTTACTTATGGTTTCCTAGCTTACCTGAAATGGTTTGGCATTGGCTTTCAAGGAGGGCACGTTCCTGCACTACCTCATTTACAAAATGTTTATGATTGCAACATTTTACAGATTCGGAGCAGTTGTGAAAGCCACTTTATGAGCCTGTCAGGCAAAATAATGTCAGTATGGAAATCGTTACCATTGGCTAAAGCAATTATGCTTTTTAAAATGTATTCAAAAGGGGAGGGGGGAATGAAAGTAAATAACAGGCTGCAGATGCCTTTGAATAAGAAAAATAAAGGCTTTTGTAGTCAATATTAAAGTGGTCTTTTACAGAAGTACAGGCACTGTGACCTTATGTAAAAGCAATACTGAATGTGCCTGGATGCCTCATTTTGTAAAGCAATTTCATAGCACTGGAATATCTCTATTCGACATAACATTCTCTTTTCTATGTGCCTTCCTATTCTTGTCTTCCTCAGTAATATGTGAACATGGCTAAATGGTCTCATTTAGACACAAAACCGACTATGGTTTAGTATGCGAATACGCCTCAGGCTGATTTGTTTGCCCTCCTCTCTTCCTCCAATGTGGCCAAAAGGAACAATTATGATGTTTTCACTTCTGCTTTTAACAAACTGTACTCGACGATTATGTCTGTATTGAGGGAAACTGTGGCTAGTCACAACCAGGGCTTTTTTTGCAGCTGGAACTCACTGGAACTCAGTTCTAGCACCTCTCAGGTAGGCACCATTGCCATTATAAGAGAACGAGGGGAGGCGTTCATGGTGAGTTCTGGAACCTCTTTTTCTAGAAAAATAGCACTGATCATAACTATGGCTTACTGAAACACGCCAACTTCAAAAAGTGGTTTGAGAAGCTGCCTTGTTTCCATGAACCAGTTAAAATTAGCCTCAATTTGGGATTTGGATGTAATGTTGGTTTGTGGTTAACTAAAAGAAGAAGTGAAAGCTTTTGATCTTCTCAGGGCTATGCAAGAAGAGAGGAGAATACATGAGCCCATTGCTTGTTATTATCAGTTTAGCATTATATCCAAATATAACCTAAGTATTTCTAGTGCCGAATGGCATAGTCTGTGTTGCACACAACTGTCAGACTCAGGAGTTTATAATGAATTTCCTGTAATAAAACATCTGCAGCCTTGCTCTCCCATTTATGAAGAAAACAGTACAGTGGTACCTCTGGTTACAAACTTAATTCATTCTGGAGGCCTGTTCTTAACCTGAAACCATTCTTAACCTGAGGTACCACTTCAGGTTATGGGGTCTCCTGCTGCTGCCGCGTCAGCAGCACACAATTTCTGTTCTCATCCTGAGGTAAAGTTCTTAACCCGAGGTACTACTTCCGGGTTAGCAGAGTCTGTAATCCGAAGTGTTTGTAACCCAAGTTGTTTGTAACCTGAGGTACCACTGTAATCTGTACAGGGATCTGTGCAGGCTTAACACACCTGCTGCACAGTACAAATGGAATGAACACAGCAAGATAGCTCTATCTCTGCTTCCCTTAGTCACTGTTGGACACAAATTTGCTCTAAGTAGGAAAGAGCTTAAGTCTTTTCACAATGGTTAGGATTGTGGTTAGAACATTCTCTGGATTATGAACATCAGAAAATATTTTCAGTCTACAAAGAATAAGAGACTGAGCTTTCAAACAAATATACAGCAAAAACTAATACCAATCTTAGCAACTTTATTTATGTATAAGAATCTTTCCACAAAGCTTGATTGTGTTATCCATGTTCAAAAAGGTGTTGGACTTTTCAGCCAGGTAGGAGGTTTGACCCATTTCCTTCTGTTTTCTTTCTGCCTCATCTGCAGAACAACTCATCAGTACAACAAGTTCAACTCTGGCATGTTTTGGATGATTTGCTGGTAGCTTCCCAACAGTGTTAGCTGTTGTTCAGGATATGCAGTTGTTTTGAAACCCTAAGGGAACTACAATGGTATAAATGATGTTGTACATGGTACAATGGTACAAAATATGTGGTGGCTGTGCCACCAAGAAGACCAGTCAGATTAGAGCAGCACAAAAGTATCATTAGTTGTGTGTGCCCTGGATTTATCCCCATTTGGAATATTTAAATATTATATTTGCTATAAAAGGCCTGTGATAGCTTGATTTCAATCTGACCCAAACTCAAAAGGTTGTAGGTTTACTTGCTGAAAAACTCAAATAATCATGGAACGTGAAGTCTATTGCTTCTTATAAACCAAGCTTTAAATTAGATATTGCATAGAATACCATTATCATTATTAAAATTTGTATACCACCCTTCATCCAAAGATCACAGGGCAGTTCACAACATAAAAATACAGAATGAGAACGGGAAATAAAAAATAAAACAAAAATAAAAATAAACCAATAACACCACTTTCCTCAGAGGCGGACTTGGGTAATCGTTCATAATTAGGCACCCAGTGTGGGGCCAAAATTTAGTGCCTCCAGATGGATCTTCTCAATTTAGTGCCCCTTCATCTTGGCATCTGCACCACATTAAACCCAACATTGCTCCCACAAGCACTTTAAAAAGGCCATAGAATGTTAATCAGCTAAAGGCCTGGTTATAGAGAAACATTTTCACCTGGCACCTAAAGGATGTAATTTCTTGCTAAAGAGAGATTGCTTTAGCCGTTTATCAGAGAGACAGAGAAAAGAGATATATAGAGACTGTATTTTATGTAAAGTGATTAGATTTAGAAGTTGCTACTGGTAGGCTAAATTGGAATTGTTAGGAAAGTTGCTTCTCTCAAATTTTGAAATTATTATAGAAAGGAATTGTTCCTCTTCACCAGGACAGGTCAGTTATCAGGGCCTGATTTGGTCCACAAAACTATTTTTGCTGGCACTCTAGTCCCCAACCAATTTTACTGGCAGAGGCTTTGGTAGCAGCTTTGAATCAAGTACAGACCCTCCAAGTATCCCTGTTTTCCAGGGACACCCCTGATTTAGAGAAGCTGTCCTGGTTTCTGATTTGATCCTGGAATGTCCTGCTTTTCCTTAGGACGTCCCTATTTTCATTGGAGAAATATTAGAAGGTATGGTAAAAAGGTAGAGGGACCCCTCACCATTAGGTCCAGTTGTGACCGACTCTGGGGTTGCGGCGCTCATCTTGCTTTATTGGCCGAGGGAGCCGGTGTACAGCTTCCAGGTCATGTGGCCAGCATGACTATGCCGCTTCTGTCGAACCAGAGCAGCGCACAGAAACGCCGTTTACCTTCCTGCTGGAGGTTATCTACTTGCACTTTGACATGCTTTCGAACTGCTAGGTTGGTAGGAGCAGAGACCGAGCAACGGGAGCTCACCCCGTCACGGGGATTCAAACCACCGACCTTCTGATCGGCAAGTCCTAGGCTCTGTGGTTTAACCCACAGCGCCACCCGCGTCCGAAGGTATGGTAGCATGTCCTTATTTTCATTGGAGAAATGTTGGAGGGTATGGAGTTATCCGACCCCCAAGTCTTCTGAAGGCAATCCTGTAGAGGGATATATATTTTTTTAATGTTTAATGCTTTATTATGTTTTTATATATGTTGGAAGCTGCCCAGAGTGACTGGGGCAACCCAGTAAGATGTGTGGGGTATAAATAGTAAAATTATAATTATGGAATGGGACATTGCTATTTTCATTGAAGAAATGTCGGAGGGTATACAAGTACCTCCTCTTTCCTCTAAACTCTGTTAATCTGAGCTGATCGGAGTGCTGCAGAAGCACAAAAGAGCCATTCGATCTGCTATGTTTTGCAAACACTATTCATCTCGCTTTGCCAATTCATCTGCAATTTAAAGTTGGTCACAAGACTGGATTTTTTCTTTCTTGCTTGTGCTGCATTTTGCTTTCTGTCGTGCATTGCTTGGTCATGAGGCCTCCCCCACGTATTACTTCTCTGTGTTCTTGAATTATATGAGGATGGAGAATTGGTCCTGTTGTGATTTAGAATCAAGCATACTTTAGAAGACTGGCTGAATGAGAGAAGAAAACTCTTTTATTCTGGGCTTTCGAATAATGGTTGGACTTTAAGCACACGCTCATTACCACAGTACACCTTGAGGACACCATGTCATACCAGCCGTGCAGTTTTTGCAGATGCAAAAAAACCAAGCCATTAACTAACAATCCTTTTTATAACAAATATATTACAGTCTCTGTTCATCTGAGTCAGAGCTTGTTAGGCATCTGGGAATTATGAGGAGGCTTCATCTGTATTATGGATCAGCTAATTACAAGATTCAGCAACAACTCTCTCTCTCTCTCTCTCTCTCTCTCTCTCTCTCTCTCTCTCTCTCTCTCTCTGTGTGTGTGTGTGTACACCCCCCCCCAATTCACTAGGTTGACCACATCCATGTATCTGATGGAAGAGGGTTGCAGTCCATGAACACTTACTCTACGTAATAAATTTGTAAACTGCCATAAGACTCTTTGTTCTCCTTGCAATGTATAGCCACCCCTGTAATTTGTCATCAAGATACAGTCCTTTACTAATCTGCTGGACAAAAGAACCTCTGTTCTGAGAGACTTTATCGCTTCCAGTTTTAGCAATGTAATATATTTACTGAAGGTTCCTTGCAAGAAAAGAGAGAGGTAGGTATAGTTATTAAACAGCCTTGAAAAAGAGAACAGGAGAAACAGTCTGAATAACAGAACAAGCCATTAATATATCTGGACTTTCTCATTCTTAAAGGGGCCCAAACTTGATTTCAAACCACCTAGGAAAGTCCCTTAATTTCTTCCTAATTTAAAGAGAAATCCACTTCCACATTAACCAGCTGCAGACAGCATTTGTTTTAAAGAAAAGACTGCTATGAAGCTAGTCTTGTCACCACCAGGAGGAACAATGCAGCCTACAAGCTGGAAACTGCATAGCTTTGACATCAGTCAGTTTTTTCCTTCCCTCCTTCTGCTTTGTTTAATATCTAAGCTCATGAAATATTCTGAAGCACCCCAGGAAAAGAGGCCTACTGAAGGACTTTACTTATTAGTGAGAGTAGCCTGGGACATGTATGGAAACAGGCCTGTGATGCAACAGACGTGAAATAAAGTGGTACTTGCAGCAGACCAGACATGTACTGTAGCTATGCCTTCTTTGTCCCCTTAGGGGGCATTTGAAAGACATGGAATGCCCATTTTTTGATGTACCCCATTGCCACGGGTGCAGCATGTTGAAATATGGATACCTGGTTGGGCAACATACACTCATGCCACATGTGCTTCTGATTCATGGGTTTGGGAGGTTTCTGTATCATTTCAAAAACCTGCCCAAAACATTTTGAGTGGAGACGTCCATCAAACAATTTTTTTTAAAAAAATGTGTGCATATGGGTAAATTGAAGTCTTTGAGATAATTTTCAATGTTTTTAATAAGTTTGTCAGTTTCTCATCCTCAGGAAACTCTTCTAGAACTGGCTAGATGATTGAATAATAGTCACCATTCACTTTATTTTTGTCTCTTCTGAAAGCACATGATTTGCCTGCTAACTGAACACACTCCACATCCCGTTGATACTGAAATCCTGTTGTCTGGGATCCAGTTGTCTTTCCAGTGATGGCACCCAGATTGTGGGACTACCTAGCATGAGAGGCCAAGTTGGCCTCAATCCTCTATTGGTTTTTTGGGGGGCATACTGTTAGGATATATTTTTTTCTTTATCAAATCTTTGATTCAAGTTTCATTTTGTTTTCTTTTTGTGCTCTTGTTTTACTGTATTGTTACATGCACCCCAGTCTTTGACCAAGGAGAGACACTATGAGGTCAGCACAAACCTTGGTCTTGGTTCTCTTAGAATTTAAGTCAGTGGAGACTGTGGTGTCTTTTTGACATATGGTTTTATTTACACACACATGAAGGTTGAGCGTAAGACAGAAGAAACTCTTCAACAGATTCTGGTATTCTGGCTTTCCTTTGCTATAGGACTCTCACTGCTATTGGACTCTCACAGAGAGCAAAATTAGGCCTGTGGCTCCTAGCTCACAGAGAGCTAGGAGAGAGGTGGGAGCTGAGCCTAGACTCCTAGATGGCTGTCTCCTTCCAAAATCACCTGCCCGTTGAGAGAGATCGCTTTATTGAAGGAAGGTAGGGTTGCTGAGCATTCTACCAGGGCCATCAAGATACTCTCCAGCAATTCTTCATCTTCCATTAACACTCCTGTCCAAACCTCAAACTTACAACCAAGAATCACAGGGCTGTGAAGGACCCCTCAAATGATACCTAGACTAACCCTCCCAGTCCTTTAACTTAATTATTGCCCTGACTGATGTGGTTATTTTAACAGCGCTAATTGTATAGCACAGTGCATTGGCATCACTTTTCATAATGGCAGGCTGGAAGTATTTTAAATAAAGTAATTCCCATGAGTTATGTTTTAATCAGTTTTGTTTTCAGCTCTCTTTTTTCACTTTGTTATTTTCTAGATCATAAACCACCTTTTTGAGGTCCCAGTATTAAATAAATACAGTCAACTTAGTCACCTCTCTGTTCCTTTAAGTTCTCAGTGATGTACTCTCTCAGATGAAGTGAGGCTTTCGTTACTGGACACATCAGAAAGACAAATGTCTCACTTTGAAGTGGGGAATGAGGCCAACTAGTAATTTTACATGTGGTTAGTGCTCCCATTTTGCTCACAAAACAGTTAGATTGGTGGACTTGTGGCAACCCAGTCAGATGGGCGTGGTACAAATAATAAAAGGAGAAAATATGGAACGTTGTCATATAGTGTGCTGGGTGGATGGGGAAAAGGACAGGAGAAAGAATAGAGAAAAGATAGCAAAGAACCCTAGAATGTAATGAAGGCTGTAACCCTAAATTTAGCTACCAAGGAATACAATGGGACTTACCTAGAGATGCAGTGGGACCTATTTCTGAGTCCACTTGAACAGAATTGCATTGCATAACTGATTGGAGAGGTCCAAATTTAATAAACATTCTGGTGATGGAATGCAATAGTTCCTGGCAGCCCACCTCTTGTGTTAACATGCTCAGGCTCAGCCGTTGGCTTAAATGCTCTTTTATATACTTCAGAAGGGAAACATCTTGCAAGTTTTCAGTATGCCAGAAGAGTATTTGATAATCTGGAGAAGTGTGTAAATGTTCACTATCCAGAAGGTACTTGGTAGGCATGAGGAAACAGAAATCGATAATTGTATGCCTTGTACAATATAACCTTAAAAAGCAAGTTAGCAGAATGAAATTCCTGAGATAAAGTGACCACAGAGTTCAGTGGAAGAGCATTTGCCTCACATGTAGAAGGTCCTGGGTTCAATCCCTGGTGTCTCCAGATAAGTCTGAGGAAAGCCCCTGTCTGAAACCTTGGCACACTGCTGTCAATCAGAATAGATTGTATTGAGATAAGTCGACTGATGATCTGGCTCTGTATAAGGCAGTTTCATATGTTCCTATTTGGAATTCAAAGCCACATTGCTATATACCAAACCTGCAGAAGGAAGAAAAGCATGCAAAATGTAAAAAACACATCTCCTCTGATAGATGTCTTTCATTATTCTATCTTGATCCACGAGTCTTCTGTGTACTCCATACCTCACCCTAGAAGAACAACAATACGCAAAACTTATACAAATACACCCATTTCTTGATAGTATATTTTGACAAATCATTATTCAAGCGAGGTATAATAATTGGAGGGACTCTGGTAATTAATATGCAAATCAAGTGTGAAAATAGCAGAGAACACATTAACTGCAGGAAGGGTACAGAAATATATTCTGATAATGGCAGTTATGACTATTACTTGATAAGCATTAATTGCAGCAGCAATGCTTTTCATTTCTGTCATCAAGTTGTTTTTTTCCATATCTGTCTTCAAATTAAGAGAGTATGTTATAGGATTGGGAAGTTGGTCTGTATGCCATATGTGGTCCCATACAAGACTGTTATTTTATAACTGCAAGGTGGGATTCAGCAGAAGGAGGAAGTGCTGAAGTGTCAAACCAGTCTCTTTGTTACATTAATGACCCTAAACAAAGCTGTTAAGCATCTCTTTGCTTGACAGGAGATTTGGTCAAGTATAGTTATGCTGCTATAGAAATGATTAGCTAGTGATGCTTCCAGAAGAAGGGGCCACACCTTCACCCCCCTCCCTCCCTCCCTCCCCTGGCCTCATTGGAGGAAATATCATCCTGGGTGTAGAACAAGGGTAGACTCTGGTCTGCAGGGTGATCTTTGCCTGCTAGGAGGCCAAAGTTGGCTTGTGAGGCAATTTCCCATGTCCCTATCAGTTGACATCACTGGAAACCAGCTGTTGGGCAAGGGCAAGGATCCTTCTGGGTGCTGCTTCACCTGTGTTCTCTGCAGTCAGCAGTACAGTGGTACCTCGGGTTAAGTGCTTAATTCTTTCTGGAGGTCCGTATTTAACCTGAAGCACCACTTTAGCTAATGGGGCCTCCTGCTGCCGCCACGCTGCCGGAGCACAATTTCTGTTCTCATCCTGAAGCAAAGTTCTTAACCTGAAGCACTATTTCTGGGTTAGCGGAGTCTGTAACCTGAAGCGTATGTAACCTGAAGTGTATGTAACCTGAGGTACCACTGTACTGTAACCTTTGCTCATCAGCTATCCCATTGATTTCAATAAGATACATTCATAAGTAACTACATATAGGGTTTCAGTTTTAGGTTGCAATCCTCAATGCTTTGTGGAATTGTGGAATGAATCCTTAGATTGCAGTCCTAGGCACGCTTACCAGGGAATAAATCCCCCAGGCTTCTAAGTAAAGCTAGTATAGTTAAACACAAATGTAAATGAGGATTAAATTCAAATGTCATCCATAAAGACAAGTTATATGAAACGTTCTTTTCATGTCAGATAATTTGTAATTCCAAAAGCATCTTTTTAATTATTCGGTTACATAGACCTTCCAGAGTACAAAATTATAGGCACAGTTAAGACCCATTGGTGTCAACAGAAGAATGATTTCCATTGGAGACAAATCAAAGGGAACTGAGAGTGCTTTTGGCTGGAATAGGAATTGCCATTTCTGCAATTGCCATGGCCGAACCATTGTAATTGTAGGCTGTTTATGATAAATGCAGATAATCATGGTTACAGCCATATAATAAATGACAGATAATTATGTAGTATAGAATTAGTGTTTAATAAAGGGAACTCCATGGTTTACACAAAAGGATCAGTTAGGTTTATAGCAGAAGACAGCTCAATATTGCTTGTGCAGCTGTGCCACTGTTCGGTGTTAGAAATAGGATCAATTATATTGGTTGCTTCCCAGCAGTTGTATAGTGACCAGACAGGCCAGCCACAATTGCAGAGCATGAGAGTTAGTACCAATAAGGATATTTTTTTAACTAACTCTAATAGCAGTACAGGGGGAATTTTCAGGGGTGTGTGGCTAGGACCCTTCCCACAGATTGATAACAATTGCTCCTGCTCCTTTAATTAAGTGTGCACTTCTGCTGTGCAAGTTGGGCCAGCTGATTTTCTCTGATTCAGCTGATTTTCTCTGATTGCCCCTATTTACTGCAACCCTCCATGCAACATCATTTTTCTGCCCTGGGTGGCCCTCTAGGTCCTGGGGCAGCTTATTAGCAAGTGAGGGGGCTGAAATGTGTAGGAGAAATAAGCAAAAATTGGATGCCTGACTTGTGTGAGGGAAGTGATTTCTGCTATTGAAAAGCCACCATGGGATGAAATTCTGTATGAATATGTGGATAAATTGCAGTGGCCCCTCATTTTTTGAACGCCTTACCATCTGAGGTCCAGCAGACCCCATCACTACAGGCTTTTTAGAAGATTCTGAAGAGGCAGCTGTTTTCCTTGACAGTTTCTTGAGGTGTGCTTTTTGGATGAATGATTTTGGTCATACTTTGGTGTTGGATTTTAACAATTTCAGGCTACTTGTTGCTTTATTATCCATTGCTGGTTTTGTTTCTATGTTCTGTTGTATTCCATTTTATTTTGTAAGCTGCTTATGTGGGCTCCAACTCTTAAGAGTGGCCTAACTTAGAAAGAAAGGTAAAATGGTAAAATGGTAAAATGATTTTTCTTTTAAAGTTTTGTTGTTGTTTGAGGCAACTGAACATAGCAACCCAAGACAAAAGCAGTTAATTGAGAAATGAAGCAGTGGAGCAGGACATTACATAAGTGAACAAAAAGTATGTTTAGCACAGATATAGTACAATCATGATAACAAATCTCTTTTTATAGGGTAGCCAATGAGTTTTGTGTAAAGTGATTTATTTTACTTTGGGCAATGTAGATGTCTAGAACTTGAAAAGTCTCTCTCACAAAGATAGATGTGAGATGCTGTAAAGACAAAGAGTCTAGATGTGACTCTTGGGCTGCAATTCCATACCCACTTAAGTGAGAATGAGTCCCAATGAACTTATTCTGACTTATTTATTGCATTTCTATCAGACTTTTTCTCCTAGTTGCTTAAGTGGTGCACATGGCTTTTCCCTTCCATAGTTAATCTCCATAACAGCCCCTGTGAAATATGTTAGGCAGAGAGATTGGCCCAAGGTCACCCAGCGAGCTTCATGCCCGAGTGAGGATTTGAACTCTGGTCTCCAAGATACTAGTCCAACACTCTAACCATTACTCTGCATTGGTGCACCTACTTCTGAATAGATATGTGTGAAATTGCACAGTTTGTCTGAAAGACTGGGCTGCACATGTAGTTTGAGCCTCAGCTTTGTTCATGTTTAGGCTGTAACCAAAAAGCTCTCTCCACTCAGTGGTTGTTTGGTGTTGTCATGATTTAATAATTCACTGTTTTTTTTAAAAAAATATTATCTCTGCCCAATTGGGAATTCATCTCTGTGATCTTTGTTATGTTCTTTTCATCGCAAAAGTGTTTATTCTGTCACTGTATTAGTATTTCAGTGAGGAGCGCCATCTGCTTTCATGCTTTTTTCCTCAGTCAGATGCTTTAGCCTGTGTTCTTCTCCTTTACAACCACTGCCAAGAACCTGCATGTGGAGGTGTTGAATAAATTTACTGCCGCAAATGCACCATATTATGCAAGGTATGTTTTATCAACAGTGCGATCATGCTTCTTTCTGTGCTGATCTACTGAAGCCTGGAGAAAAGAAGGCTACTGAGGAACCTACTCTAGATCAATTGATTATACATGGCATACAATGGTATATGTAGAGCCAATCAGGGAAGCTGATATGACTCTGATGCTCCATTCTAGGGTCTCCACTCCTCATGCACAAGAAGTGAAGCTTCCAGGAGAATTCTTATAGAGGCATTAATTCAGTGGAGGAAAGATATAGGACACTTTGTATTGCCAGCTCCGTCCGTCCGAGCTGATAAGGCTCATCTTCCTCCGAGCCCTCCCAGCAGAGCATCAAAGCAACACAGTGCAAGGTTGAGATAGGTATGAGCTACATGCCATGATTTATTACTAAGCTATGCAGAGAGCAAAGAAATATACATCTTCTCTCTATGAGAGCAGAGAGCAACTGAACAAAGGAACAAAGGAACAAAGGAAACAGGAAACCACTAACGTCACATCCCGTCTCCCTTTCCCATGAGACTCCAATAGCCTGGAATCCCTGGAATGTAAACACAGCTGCACAGTGAGAAACAGAAACTAACACTTTGTACCCCACAGGACAAAGTGGCAGGGATTAAGGCACTTCTCTAAATCAGAGGTCACCAAATTGGCACCCATAGGTGCAATGATACAATCTTTTCCTCTGGCAGCAAGGAGCCTCAGAGGGCATCCTCTCACTGTCCCTTTGGTTATAAGGTGGTTATGGTGGCTTCCTATTTTTCCCTTGAAAAGCGCATAGAGCAGAAGGAGAAAATGGACGAGTGATACTCTTTCCAACTTCCTCTTTTGCTGTACATGCTTTTCCCAGGTTCAGGTTGATTTTTTGAATCCAGATTTTACAAAGATTCTTCCCATCCAGTGAACCTTATCTGCTAGTTCTCTGTTCACTGTTATGGAACTAAAAGACCCTGTATATAACAACAATAGATATAAAGAAAAAGTAAAGCATACAAGATCAATTGTGCTTAAAGCACCCTTGAAGCAATTCAGTCATTTTGCCAGCTGACAAGTTGTGGGAGAAAAGACTAGAGACCCTGGATCTCCAGGGCATTTGATCTGACTCTAAACTTGGTTCAAGTAGGGCCAAAAGGATGGTGATTGCATAAATGTGTGTGAGTTGGTAAATGCATAGTGTTTTGAACTATTCAGCTTAGTTCTATGGAGTCCAGACAGCAAGGCAAGTTGCTGATTACAGCACCATGGATAGCTCCAAGTGAGCCTTTCGCTCCATCAATAGCTTTAGAGGAATCGAATTGAACGTTTGCATTGGGAAGCCATGTGCAAATAGACACATTCCCATCACCATCAAAATTTTATATACTTGTCAAGGCTAGAGATATGTTGCATTTTCATCTCAGTAGGGACAATCTGCTTTGACCAGTCAAAAACCATTTATACTTCCCCACAAAGGCCCTTTCTACCTTTTAATAGTTTCAGCCTCCATACCCTAAACTGAAGGCTAAAAATGAAGGAAAACACGACTCCCCCTGCTCAGTGCCAGATACCTCCACAAACATTGCCGAATACCAAAATGAAATATCAACACCTTCTTGGGAGCCAAATTCTTTCCCATTCCCTACAATGAAAACCCTCACTCTCACAGTTCCAAAATCACTTTTCCAACAGAGCAGTCACTGCCAGTACAAACAACCACAGCATGCTGCAAATCAGGAACAACCATAATTTGTACTTAATGTCAGTAAGTGTAAAGCAGGGAACCTTATTTCACTAAATGTTCAATGCTACAACAGCATTGATTTAATCCAAACCCACAGTCTAATGCATGTCTCCTGGAGAATTCAATAGTTGCATAATGTTAAAGAAGCCTGAAAACTAACAGATATCATGGTGTGTTTGTTAGGATATAGTTCTGTTCCACCTTAAATGGTCAGGCATGATTGTTGTGTGTCACATGCCTGTTTACTTCCTGCTCACTGGGAGTTTCCGTTTTGTATATAGCTTTTGTTCTGGCTGTTTTCTTGGACATGGAGGCAAGCAGTCATGTTTTTCCTTTGTTCTGATCTACGTTGAATAAAGCTGTAAATATGCTCTTCTATCTGAATCTTCCGTTGTGGAGACTGCTGAAAAGGGTGTGCACGAGTCTTGATATGTCTCTGAGGCTCGTGTCGCTAATTGACTGATACTGTTCCAACGGGGGACTGGGAGATTGTCCGGAGACGACGTGAAGGCCTGCCTGATGGCTTCGTCTCCCTGGCAGTATCCCAACAGCGTTAACTCTGCAGACATAATGGAAACATAATGGATGTCATTGTACTGTGTATGTTACAGCCATTGTATGGATATGTTATACAATTCCTATTTATAATTAGATTAACTGAGGATCCAGCACCCACTATACTAGACACACAGATAACAAAGATGCAGCTGTTGCCCAGAACAGTTTATAGCAGGGGCCCCCAACTTTTCATACCAAGTGGGCCACAAGAGTACTTTGACACAGAACCCATGGGCCACACACTGCAGAGGTTTGCATGCAGAGGTTGGATGGCCATCTGTCATGGTTGATCTAGTTGAGATTCCTGCATTGCAGGGGATTGGACTGGGTGATCCTCAGGGTCCTTTCCAATTCTACAATTCTATGGTTTGCTTTTGTTGCTTTTCTTTATTTTTCTTATGTACATTTATTTTACTTATGTACATTGTTTTGAGATTTATTGTTCAAATGTGGAATTAATGATAATAGCAGTAGCAGTAAATGTGGAATCTGTATCATATTTTTTTTTACAATGATCTTTGTTAAGAAATGTAAATCACTTAGAGTTTTGCTGAAATATAAAATGGCAGGCAAGTTAAATGATTGAAAATAACAATAACTGAGCCTTTAAAAATCTTTTCCTCCAGTCTTCCTTTACCATGCCCATGCCCTTGTCCTGAAAACTGTGGCTGTTCTTAGAGTCAGGCCTCTGGTCTTTGCACTGTTGAGCAGATGATAGTGAATGTAGTACTTGATTCTTTTAGTACATCAGGCTTACTCCAGCACTAGTGGCCATAGAGGGTAAATAAACTTGTTTTGTCCTTCACTTTGCCTCATATGTAGGAATTGGGAAGTCACACAAAGGCTTTAGGGAGACAGCTGAATTTTATCACAGGCATCTGGGTTCCTGGTTGGCATCCATCTGCCTCAGGAGACAATTGAGAAGTGTCCCTTTGCCTCAGGAGGCAATGGAGGACTGCAACTTTGTAGGTGAAGTCACACTGTTGGAAGATGTGGCTGTAGAAACCAATACGGGAGAGGCATGTTTTGTTACAGCTGGGGCAAGTTATCCGTTTTCGCCGTTGCAGATGCACCATGGTGTTTCTTCTGGGCTAATTAAATTCGGATGTTTTATGGCAGTAAGAATGCGTAGAATGATATAGTGAGAGATTCAGGCAAGAAAAGAAAGCTTCCCCGTTGCAGAGGCAAACAGCTCTGTCACAGCATGGATTATGAAGTTCATGCAACTAGCAGCTTCCTCATTTTCTTCAACACCAGGAAGACTTCGTGTGATTGGGTATCTCTGTTGCTTATGTGAAAATTTCTATGCCATTGAAAAAAGGGGCTGGATAATGAACTCCAGAGGGAGGGAGGGAGGGAGGGTCAAAGGGAGAATCTGGCAGCGTCAAGACTGCCATCAGCTGCTGCTGCTGCTATAGTATTCACATGTGTGCCTGGAGAGCCCTTGACTCAATCAAGAGCTGGAAGTGCAGGAATTGTGGTGGAGAGAACTTCATGTCTGCTCTATGAAACCTTTGTAGAGGCCAAGGCTGGGCCTATTGTGCCAAGTATAATTGTGAAGTGCACACTTTGAGAAATGATCAGATAATTCAGGCTGGGGCTGCTGCTAAGTAGCTTGATGAACTGTTATTTACGATTTACTGATTATCTGAGTTCTGCAATGAATTAAAACACTGAGATAACCCATTTGTTAATAGATGAAGAATAACTGACTAAATTGAATTTAATGAAGCAGAAAAGCTGTATTATGTTTCTGCAGCTGGCTTCTATACTACCTGTTTCAGGCCTGTGTAATCCCGGGATATGTAATTAACTCTGATTTTTCGGCCATTCAATTGATTTTGAATTTGATTGTGTTTGTTTCAATGTGTCTCAGTATGGGCTGCTTCCAACAGAATATAAAAGAAAGGATAAGCTCTAAGAGAGACAAACTGCTGCATCAAAATAGAAAGTGACTGCAGAAAATTGTGATAGTTACATTAACAACCTATAAGCAATCATTTTTGAAGTGAAATATAGGCTCCAATTTTATGATCTATACAGATAGCATATGGAATTGTGGATGGAAATATGTCTTGGATTCATCCTTTGTCACCCTGAGCAGCTCAAAAAATATTGCCATTTTCTAAAGCTGTCTGCCATGGACTACAAAGAGGACTACCCACAATAGTATTTTAATGTTCTTGTTAAACTTGTTTTATATTCAGAATTATTAGTGATATATATTAATAGGATTATTATTACAGAAATTTCCCTGCATCCCTTGTGTTTGTCCCAGCAGGAGTCTAGATTTGCTACCGATTTGTGTTTGTAGGTTCTTGTACTATTTCCATGTTTTGTCATGGCTATTGTGCCACAGGAACATAAAATCAATAGGCTTGAATGTATGTTTATTTTGACAATATGCATACTACAGTATTCAGTTACAATCCCTAAGACAAGTACAGGGGTCAGTACAATTAAAATAAGCATGAGATGTAATACGATGAATCACATTTTTGTGGCTTAAAGCTTGAGTCGTAATCCTTGTTTACTTTGTTATATGTAGTAATGTGACACTTAGTACTTAGTAAAAAACAAAAAACAAAATAAAACCCAAACTGCCATACATATTAAATATAATAAAAATCAGTGCTATTTTTCCTAGAAAAAGAGGTGCCAGAACTCACTATGAATGCCTCCTTTGTTCTCGTATAATGGCAATGGAGCCTCCTTGAGAGGTGCCGGAATTGAGTTCCAATGTTTTCCAGCTGAAAAAAAAGCCCTGATAAAAATAAGTACAGTTAATGAAAGCTTGTATCTGAAATCCCATGCAGTCTGGGGGCAACTGTGAAAAGAAAGAAGGCTGACTTAGCCCCTATGTTTTCATTGACTTTGATGGCATGCAGATCAGGATTATTTTTTTCTGGAACTTGCTGGAAGATGTTGATTTTCTGTGTTGCTTTTAGGCAACATCATAGCTGGGAAACAGACAGCAATGCTTCTCTCTTAGCCTTCCAAAATGCATTGTGGGTGGAGGCTTAGAATTCATGCTTTAATCTCCAAGTGGGAATTGTACCTCTCTCTCTTTTTTTTTTTTGGCTGTTTGTTGCAAGGAAAGAAAGACCTGTAGTGCAGTCGTATTGTACCAAGCACAGTTTTGTGATCTTTCCAACTCATCTGATTCATCGTAGTTTAAAGGCTGTTGTTTTTCAAGGACACAATTCTGTTTCCTTTCCACAATGTAATCATAGGAGGAAAATATAATTAAACATTGGCAGGATATGTAGAATCAATTCCACCCCTAATGGCAAACGGATTCCTTCCCTGATGCATACAAACACACGTCTACAAAGAATAAAGTTAAAATTGCCATTATTTGTGCTGGTGCTAATTAGAATGGCACAGCACTACATTATATTTGTAATCTGTTCAAAATGTCACCACCATTACTTCCAGTTTTATTAAAGTTAAGATATATGAAGCATAATGGCTTGTCTAAGACAATCTGCTGGTCTAAAATTCAGTAGAAGTGTTATATTCAACCCAGCATACGCAAAACTATGATTTCCTTGATTTTTTCCATTTGCCTCATTGTACTTTTTTATACAGAATTGCTCATATTATACTATAGGGTAGTAATATAGGACTAGTTATAAACAGGTGAAAAGATAGTGAATGGGCCAGTTAGCCTCTGGCAGAAAGTGATTCAGTGTGTGGACAACTCAGGTAGGAGTAAAGGATATTCTTTGTATTGAGCACATTTTTTCTTCAGCAGAGAATCTTAAGTACATCATTATATATGAGACACTGTTTGATACGTAAAATGGCAGTAGGAGGGTTAGACCTGGATTAGACCTTGACTGCACCTGTTGGTCCATGATAATAAAAAGTAAACATGGTGCCCATTATTCTAGGCTGTATACATCTAAAGGTTGTTTTGAGTAAACCCTAAAGGAATGAATGGGAGCCACTCAAGGATAATCACTCCAGTGGAACTTATGCACAACTGCTTTCAGGTGGGTTGCCTACCCTATTTTGATTCTGCTCAGCCTCCTGGCAACTATCTTCCCTGCTGCCTGCTAGCTGTGGCAGCAATCTTATTTATTTCCCATCAAACCTGGATCTTTGACAAGCTCCTGTCTATCTGCCATGGAGCTGCCATACTCTTGAGAGTTATTGTGTATTATGTAAATGACACCCTCTTTGCCCCTCCTTCCGCAGAATAATAGCTGCCAAAACACAGTAATTTTTGCCATAGTATCTGTAGATCTTGGGTAACAGATTGCCTAACTCAGACACATACAAAGAGGAAAAACACAGAGAAACGATTATTCTCATCTTCTCCCCATACCCTCTAAATAACAAATAATGCAAATGTAAATTGTATGGTGGTTAAAAAGGAATTATGGAATAAGAGGAAGACATATACACTGACAAGTATGGAAAAAATTCTATTTACATAAAGATATATTTGACTATTTAATAGTCTCCCAGGAGGCCTCCCTATTCGGAATATTTAAAATCAGTGCAGGGAAAACGTTTTCCCAGTAGGAAAGTAGTCTTCAGCCAAGCTAGGAGTAAGTGAAGCAGACTAAGTCATTCTTATTCTTTAGCATATTGATGCTAAGCTGCTGCTGCTTTTAATAGTTCTCATTCTACAGAAACAAATGGTGTTATTAATTTACAAAAAAGTTACCCAGAAGGTATTGTGCAGCAAAATGGTTCAATCTTGCCTTTAAATAGCTCTTTGTCGTCCTGTCAATGACACACATTTTGTCAAAATGTGTGATTTCTTCTCCTAATCATCATGTAGCCTTAGTAGACTTTAGTGGAGGTGAGAACAATTGTGTGAACTGTTCTTTAAGGGCCTGTTAGCATTCTCAGAACAGTTATAGGACTTTTTGGGATGCAGGCCTAGTTAACTAGTACCCAATGAGCTCATTCTGACTGCCACAGTCTTCTTATTTGTTCTGTAGCCCATCATCCCAGACCACAGCCACTTTGTCTATGTAAAGCAAGCCACAAGATGGAGTATCATCAATGGAACACTGCAATTGTTATCTATAGTGCAGGGATAGAGAACGTGTGGCCCTCAATCCCTGCACTATAAGCTCCATAAGCTTATATTTTGATTACCCCAGTGAGGGGTAGATGGGGCTCATCAACCTGGGAATGTAGTCTATCTAGGAGAAGGAAAGCTCTCAACCCAAGCCTCTGCTGCCTTGCAGCTACACTCGTTCAAGAGAAAGACTTCAAGAGCAAACCCCGAGGAAAAGCCTGTACCCAGTGCCTTGTGGGACATCTTCGGGAGAAGAAAATACAAATGAGTAAATTGTACACAAATCTGGAGTGAAGTTGCTAAAACTGTTGGATGGTGTCTTGTTTGAGGGGGATTTCTGGATGGCTCAGTTGGTGAGAGTGTGGTGCTGATAATGCCCAAGTTGCAGGTTTGACAACAACTTTGTCAAAAGAAGCTCAAGAACTTTTCCTTCCAGATGTTCACTTTTTGAAATATGGCAACCCTATGGGGCAGCTGCATATTTGTGCATTGCCAAGGGGTTGGACTAGATGATCCTCGTGGTTCTCTCCAACTCTACAGTTCTATAATTCTATGCCTCCATCTGGCAGCTCTTGCAGCCAAGCTGGTGCCAAATGTATTGCTCCACTTTCCTTTGGATCACACCAGCAAGGCCGAGAGGTGGAGAGCCTTGTCATCTTGACAGCCCAGGCTTGTGCCCCAGAAAGGTCACTTCAGTGTTGCCAATGCCACAAAAACAACATGGGAGGCAGCAGTTACAAGATACTGGTCTCCGCAGCCACAGCAGGCACTGTGATTCTCTGATGGTTTGGCTTTACCCCTGGAGGTGCAGTCCATTGTCTCTCAGTACAACAACAACATGTGCGTATTTGCATTCCATCCATTGTTGCTTTGGATGTGCTGGATCGTGTAAGGCAAAAAGCTGTGACTTATTATATAGCCCAGTAGCAACTGAGTCCCTTTTTTCAAGGCTGGTGGCATTGTTCTCATTATGATATTGATATATTTAGTGAGTGTTCCGGGGTGCTAATTGTTATTGATTTATTTGCACAGACTGACTGACCACATTTCAGTCAGGAAAGCTATTATGCTTTCCTGTGTGGAATACATAAGATCATGTATCTTATTGTGTATCAGCAGGCAATGAAAACTCTTTTTATAGCACAAGGAATCAGGTGGTAGGGAAAAACTGTCCAATGAAAAAAGAGACTGCAAAATGTATGAGACATCGAACTGCTGCAAAGAAACACAGAAGGGAGTGGCGCATTAATATTTTCCAACTTACTTCATGGGTTGTCATTGTTAAGTGGATGAGATCATAAAAGGAGTTCCAAGACATGACCTAGATTAGGTTTAATTAATATTCCCCCATGTTAAAACAACACTATTTTTTCATGGTTTTGGTGGGAGGTGGGTGGGAAAGAAACTTGCAAAGTATACCATCTTCAAGGGCTTATGTTTGTCATTGGCTTAGAGTGCCCAGGTGAAAAAGAGGAAAGGGCTCTTGTACCTTTAATAGCCATGCAAGCTATGCCTTGTGAAATGCTACAGTGCAGGATCCCTGCCATATTTTTCATCTGGCCACACTACATTGGCACAATACAAAATGATGTATGTGCAGTGCCATTTATTCAGGAAAAAAGTACATCTTTGAGAGTTGTTGCTTCAAAAAGGCAAGTGTTTGTAATGACTAATGTTACTGAAGCTGTACACTCTAACCTGTGAGGAAATGTCATTGAGCTTAACGTGACTTACTTTCCGTACATGTGCAAAGGATTGCATTGTTAAAATGTGAATTATTCAGTTACAACTCATATCCCAGACACTACAAATTCTTGTGGGACTTCAAATCATTGAAGCAGCAGAACTGGAATAGATCTCTGCACCAGTTAATTCACCCCAGGATCATGCAAATCAGACCTAAATTATCTGTTGCCATAGCAGCCGAGAGCTATGCTACCAGTCTAGTCTGACATAAGGGTGAGGGTTTCTTTTCTAGTAAAAGAATTAACACTTGGTAAGCTATAAAGTCTGTATGAAAATTTTTCATTGAGGACTTTAGGAAGGAATAATAGTACTTTGTAAAAACTCATACAGCCCAGTAAGTGGTTTAAGTAAGTGGCTTTCACATTTTTCTTCCGCCTTGAACCCCCTTTCACATCAAATGACTTGTTGGGGGGGGGGGAAAGGGGAGGACAGTTGCCTGTTAGGAGTCCTATTTTTATGAAATAGTGCTGGCCATTTCAAATTTTATGCATGCAGGCTAGTGACTGATGCACAGACAAACACATTCTTCCTTCTGCTGCAGCTTAGACCTAATGCTCATATGTGTGCAAATCATGCATTTGCAAAACAAGTAAAATGTTACAAGAGCAATGCAGCCAACCAATCAGCTGGGGTTGGGGAGCCAGCTGGAGGTAGAAAAACTGACATGCCCCCTTTCACTGGAAGTAGTTGGATGTCGCCACACTGGCAGTATAGAGGATGTTCAGGTTGGTTGGCAAATTGCCTCTGGACCACTCTCTACCCAATTCTCCCCATGTTTGCATTTAGGTGGTTCTTTTCCATCAATGGCTAGCTCCCCTTCTCATCCAGAAGATGATTGCATCTTACTACTGGGCTTAGAAAGATACTGATTCTTTAAGGGCAGATTCTAGACTTGTTCTGAGCAATTACTATCTATTGTGCAGGGATGGGGAATCTGTGGCACCCAGATGTTGTTGGACTCCAACTCCCATTAGCCCCAGTCAGCAGGCCAATGGAAAGGGATTGTGGGAGCTGCAGTCCAGCAACATCTATTTGCCGGTGGGCTGGCCTTAAAGGTAAAGGTAAAGGTACCCCTGCCCGTACGGGCCAGTCTTGACAGACTCTAGGGTTGTGCACCCATCTCACTTAAGAGGCCGGGGGCCAGCGCTGTCCGGAGACACTTCCGGGTCACGTGGCCAGCGTGACAAGCTGCATCTGGCGAGCCAGCGCAGCACACGGAACGCCGTTTACCTTCCCGCTGGTAAGCGGTCCCTATTTATCTACTTGCACCCGGGGGTGCTTTCGAACTGCTAGGTTGGCAGGCGCTGGGACCGAACAACGGGAGCGCACCCCGCCGCGGGGATTCGAACCGCCGACCATGCGATCGGCAAGTCCTAGGCGCTGAGGTTTTACCCACAGCGCCACCTGTGTCCCGAGCTGGCCTTATGGATGAGCAAATTGGCCATTAGGCTAATGGGGCCATGGAGGTCAGTTCATTTTTTGTTGACTTACATTGTCTGTAGTAAGAAAGGGTGACTTTTCACTGACATTGCTGAGAATGTCAAGGAGCAGTCAGACTCATTAGACTACTAAGATCTGCAATCCTGCAGAAGCAGAACAACTTGGAACCACTGCAAAAATAATGATAGAGGGGTCCTGAAGGTCCTGCCACTCATGGCACTATTTATCCTAGGGCAAGCTCTGGTTTCCCATAGCGTAAGTGTTCACTGTCAGTATTTCAAAGGACATTGTTGTGACAGGCACCCTTAGCGAGCAAGATAGCTTTCTAATTTTGGTCTTGGGTTTCTCACTGACAGTTTGCATGATCAAAGTCGTCTTTCCTCCAGGAGTACCTGATAACCTGTTAATGTTATTTATTTCTTCTGGCAAATCCTCAATCCAGAAGCACAAATTAGCTTTAGATAGATAAGACTGCATCACAAAATACAGAAATTGGTTACTTCTGCAGCTAGTACCTTAAAAGATAACCTAACTCCCCCCTCTTGAAATTATTCTTTCAAAACAAAACAAAAAACCCCATTAAAAGCTCATGGTGGAAGGCAAAAAAGATGCATTAATCTTTTTAGAATTTATGGTTCATATTTATCTATTTACAATGCCTCTTCAAAGTCATTCTCACCACCTGTCCTTTGTGCTTTTAAGCAGCTTAATTTGGATTCTCTACTGCTTCAACTATAATACTGTTGGAATAAGAGACCTCAGTTTGAATGTAAATTTTGAATGGTTATTTTGCAATTAACTGAAACACTGATGTTAACTCTTCACTTATAGCTAACTGTAGATCTTGACCAGTATTTTATTAAATTCTTATCAATGTTTTATTTAAGGCTGCACAATAGATGCAACGTTATCACAAGTCCTTTTAGTGTTGCATAAAAACAGGTGGGAAGCTGTATTAGTAAAAAATACCTTTGAGTTGGCCTAATTACTCTCTAAACAAACTGGTAGCCAGAGGCCATGGGTGAGTGGGAATAGAAGCATCAAATTTTAAGACCAAAAGTAAGCGGAACCACAAAAGTAATTGTTCTATTTGCGTAGTAAGCTAGTTTACACGCACGCACGCACACACACACACACACCAGTAAGGTATAGGTTAGAAATATTTTCTCTGCAACTATTAGACAGTAATAGTGATGATGACAATGATAATCAAGTGAAAACATTCCACATTTGACTTTTGTTTCTACATTATGAGGCACCACTGGTCGCAAGGTTGCCTCATAATGTAGAAACAAAAGTGATTCCTGCACACTTATACAAGACCTTCATCCAGAGAAATCCACACTGTTCTTTTCAACTGCAAACTTTATTATTTCCCCTCAGTTTAGAGTATTTTCTAATTAACCTTCAAACATTTGCTGGAAAACTTCCCATGAGGTTAAGCTTATGCAGACAATTAAGAAAACATCTTTTTTAATAGTTAGCAGATGATCTGTGGTTTTAATTTTATGTGGTTTTTAATATATAGGTTGTAAACCACTTTAATAACTTTTCTAAAATGAAATTGTGATATGTAATAAGGTAGCATTTACTTCTAGCTAGAGTTCTTTAGAGTTCCAGGTGTAACCCTGTTCTGAACAGACAGAACCAAAAGCATCTCGCAGTTCAGATGAACCACCTACCCACAAAAGCAGCTCAGCCAATAGTTTTGCATTTGGTTGGTGGCCCTGTTTCCCCAAGTAGAAGCACCTGGGTGGATGCTTTTAGATTCCAGTTCCTATCAGCCCCAATCAGCCTGTCCAGTGGCATGATGGAAGTTATAGAACAGCAACATCTTAAGGGCCACATTCACCTGCAGAATTGTTGACCTTTTTTGTGTAGGAAGACCCTAAATTGAAACCACCCAAGTTTTGAGCTTTTTGGGGACAACAATCGTACATTGTTGAACATTTCTGGGAAAACCTCTTCCCAAAATATTGATTTTAAGTTTTTGGAGTTGTTTCTGTTGCTTTTTCCATCATGTTCCCCTGCCATTTTGAAGGTTCGGCAAAAATCCCCCCTGACGCCATTTTATTACCTGAAAACCAGGGCATGTCAATAATTTTCCTGGCGTATGGCACACCTAGAAGGGTCAAACCTACGTGCTGCGGTCCTGATAATAAACCCACTCCGAGCCTGAACTTAAACAAGGAACAAATGACAACATGATTGTCAGAGGCTGCAGTGTGAGATCTTGGAGGTGATTTTAGGATACTATCACAGCATACAAACTGTGGCGTAGCTGCTCCTGCAGTGCCTTTACTAATCTGCCCTATTATGCCATTTTCTTTTGTGAAAACAGTGGTTAGTTGTTATGGCGAGTTATAACATTGCCACTATTGTATTTTTCTCGTTCCTATTTTTGTTGTCAATGAGACATTTTGTGTAAACACTTCAAGATCTGACACAAAGCAAGGAAATAAAGGGATTGCAGATGCCTCAGTGCTTTAAGGCATCCATCGATTTCACCCAAACATTCATTATCTGTAGCATTTCTTGTTTGGCAGGGAAGGCAGAAATCAAGAAAAGCTAAGCTCTTGTTCCTACCTGAACCAAATTTCGGGGAAGTCAGGCTGCGAACGGTACATGAGGTGACCTGGCAACTAAAACCCTATTGAATTCCAACAGGAACAACAAGTCTAACACGATTGGAAATCTCAGTGGTGGCAGCAGCGGGAAAGTCATATTTAGTCTCAATTGTGTTTTCAACAACTAAAGACACAGGGTAAAATAGATCTGCTTTAACAGAGGCGCAGCTATTGAAATCATATTTGAAAGGAAATTGACAGTATGTGTGCAGGAGAAAAGTTTGAGAGTTCTGAAACTAGGGCTTTGTGGTGGTAGACCTGAACACAAGATGTACATAGCTTTATTTATTGCAACCTGTTCAGGTGTTAAAAAAAAACTTTTTTAGATGTTCTAAATTGTTATTGACTAATATATATGTTTTTGTTTTATCTGAATTTTACTGCCTTTATTACTTTGCTGTTTGCCACCCTGGGCTCCTTCAGATAGAGAAAATGTGTAAAGATAACAACATTCCCTATTTTAGCAGTGCCAGAGAGGCAGAAAAACAGGTTTCTTGAGCCCCCAATGCAGGGGCGTAGGAAGGGGGGTGGGGGCGGACCGCCCTGGGTGCCCTTACTGAGGGGGGTGACATTCGGTGCACCATCCACCCACGACCTCCAAGCCTACTCTGAGCCATCGGGGTAAGGGGGAGAGCTGCGCCGCTTTGCCGGTGGCACTCCCCCCTTCTCCCTTTGTTTTCACAGCTTGGGGAAGGCTTGGGAGTCGCAGGCAGGTGGCGAGCTGAATGTCCGCCCCCATGAGCAGCTCACTCCACCTCTGTGAGCAGCTCGCTCCACCCTCATGGGTGGCTTGCTCTGCCTTCGGCAGCAGGGCGCACACGCTGCTCTGGACACCTGAGCAGCTATCCCATGCCTGGGAGGGCACCCTCCATGCTACACCCCACTCGGGAGCACACCCACCCTGGGCGGCGCAGGCATATGCTCCGCCGCTGCCCCAATGGGCCAATTTAGACAGCCAGCATGTAGGGTGACCATGGGCCCTACATTACAGGGGTGAGTCCTCTATTTGAAGACATGGATTGTCTGGTCCAAGTCTAGTTCGGATGAAGACAGTTTAACAGAGGTCTTGAAGTTACCTATCAAACTACCCATCAAGATTTAGGACCTGGACAGCAGCCTGCACACGCGTTAACCGGTTATAGTCTTCCTTGAGATGTATTGTATTTCAATTTAAATGATATAAATTTCAAAATTTGCATCTATAGTTAAAGATTAGCATATGATTTTTTTTTAACAAAGAAGTGCCAACGGTTTTGTTTTTTATTGGTGCAAAAGTGGCCACTCGAGGTGGATCAATTTTTCAATTTCAATTTTGCTCCGTTTCTCATTTTTTCTGGTCTTAAATTCAGTTCTCCACATTTCTGTATCGCTCTGCAATTTTTTTTTAAATCCACATGTATATCTGCCAGAATTTTAGTGCATATTTCTCCCTGCATTTTTGTATGCAGTTTTTCCCCAATCCAATGCATGTTAGGCTATTTTCACAAATATATGCATTTTTATCCATACGTTTCCCTAATACACACATTTTTAAAGACATTATTTGAGCAGTTGGTGAACTGAATCACAAAATTTGAAGAAGTGTGAATTTTAAAGGATAAGTATGTTTCAGTTCATCTAATGTTTTGGAAAGTGTGAACAAAGTAGTAATGAAATCAGATCCCCGCCCCCCATTTCCTAGAATGTCCACCGTATTATCAACCTCTGGTTGGTTTGGGACAAGCAATTCAGGCCTGATTTAAGGACTTCACTTTGCATCTCCTATACAGCAGTACTCAATCACAGAACAAAGAGAGATCATTATTCAAAGCTCTCCTCCCTCCCGAACAAAACTTCAGTTTGAGGAAGATTATTCACAATCTTGAAACACTTAAACCGTCTTTCTTTCTGTGTTCTTAATCACACCGCTTTGCAAATGAGCATAATTAAATTTATGTTTATGGACCAACAAAAGCTTTTTACAAATGCCTGCTTAGTTTGGGTACAGCAATTTTCATCCCCAGTGATTCATAAATTCATGGCATGTTTTTGAATACAATGGCAAAATGTGTGACAATTAAGGTACAAAGGACTGGAGGGATTTGATCAATTTCCCAGTTCTGGTTGAAAGCCAATGATAGTATGCCAACTATGTTCTAGGTCTAGGGAGGTGCTTGAACAGCAAGGTGGCAGCAACGTGGCACCAATCCCACCTAACCACCACTTAGTCTCATGTCAACTAAGCCATATGCACAAAAATCTGACCATGCCCTATTTGCATGATTTTTCTCACACTTTTTTTAAAGTGACACATGTGAAGTAGGCCTCTTTGTAATCCATAAAAGGATACATAGCTCTTTTTAAAGTTGTCATGCAATCATAACTCACAGGCTGTGCCAAACATTCTCCCATTTCAATTTCTGGATTAGTTAGAATGTCAGGGTGGTAATAAATCTTTTCCGAAAATCACTTTCAACTTAACCACCCCCCCACTTGACTTGCTTGGTATCATGGTTTGATATTGCTTCAGTAACACTTTCCCCAGTTATGGTTTCTTCCTTCCCCTTGATGTAATCACATGGACAGTCTCAGGCAATCAGGGATCACATGGTGAACTAAATAAAAACATGATGCTATATAGCCAGTCCATATTTGGGTATGTAATGTCATCACTGTGGGCAGACCAAACCAAGTGAGAGCAAGGACAATGCTTTCCAAATTAGTTACATAGATAATTCCTGCCAATCAGGGTTCATGAAGTGAACTGTTGCTGTGTGACACAGCCAATCTCATTTGGCTATGTGATGAGTAATTGATCAATAAATGGTAATGTAAAAAGTCAGAAGATGAGATTTTTTGTTACTGCTGCTGAAAATGTTCCCCAAACACAGTGTGGTTTGGACTTAGTCCTAGAAAACTGAACTCTGATGCTACCAGTGCCACTCATTAGGGAAAGAATAATATATTACAGATAGCACATGAATTTAAGTTCCCCACATCTTTCTTTGGAGTCTCAGAGAAGGAAGCAGATTCATTTACACCAATGGGCAGCACTGCCAGAAGGGGCTAGAGAGACTTGCAGATATGAAGAATATTAGCCAAGACAACCTGTTTTTAACTATCAATAATATGTTCCCTTGATGTACTAATACATGCAGTTGTACAGCTTTAAGACCTGCCAATTTAATCCACAATTCAGTCAAGTCCTGTTTAGTGTAGTCATGAGAGATTCCTCATAATAAACATATAGTTGTGTTTTAGAACAATGACCCTATCTTTTGTGATATTTGTCTTTATGTATAAAAGAGCTGGACCAGTTATAAACATGTTTATTTGAAAGTAAGTCCCACTGAATCCAATGTTCTCTCAGTCTCTCTGTTTAGAATTTGAATCCTCAAAGAGAAATTGCCAAAAGAGGCTAATGGTTCATTTTGATTTGGCTAGAAGCCCTTACTGAAGGTGATCATGAACTTTGTAACAATGTTGTGCACGCTGATAATTGAAATCACTAAAAATGTTCATACTACAGAAGGACCATCTCTATGAAAACCCGCAGGCTTCTTAATTGCTCTGCACACAAATATGAATGCAAAGGTAATTACTACAGCTGCAGGCAGCTCAATTGCTGGGTGCACAGCAGGGCAGTTAAATTCCGTAAGAAAGATTTTATGAGAGATATAATTTCCTTCTTTCTTCTGAAGTAGTTGTTTTGTTCTTGTTGGTGAGAATTTACAGCAACAAATTCTAATTACATTTATAATTACAGGATTTGGGCACCCAACAGAAAACTACATTGTTCCTGTTCCGTCCTTCAACTTCTTGATTTAAATGATGCTGCACTGACCACATTGAACAAGGCAGTTGGACACCCTTGAAGCCCCGGGTTTCAGAAGGTCTAAGCAACTTCAGCACCTTAGTTCTTGGAGGGAACTGCCAAAATACAGATCTGTAGCCTGTAAACATTGGTTCCTGATGTGAAGCTTGCATGACTTTGGGTTGGATCACTAGACATAGAATTCTAAAACCCTGAAGGGAAGAAAGCTGCTGGGATGTGAGTGGTTTCAAGCTGGAAACAGCTGGTAGGTAAAGGACCAAGAACCTTCTCGGACCATCATTATCAATTGCCATCTCCTGATGTTGGGTTTCCACTCATCCCGAGAAAAGTGCTATTGTCGTTTTTTTGGAGAAAATGTCCACTGTCCTGTTCGGACTTCAAATGGGATGCCTTTTTTCACATATTTAAGCTCCTCCCCCCACGTGGGACGTGGGCAGAGGGTGGGGCGGGGCTGGGAGGAGGAGTTTGAGAGAGAATTTTTGTGCAGGCAGAGGGTGGATTGCAAAGAGCGGGTTGTCATGTACAAGCATGCTACGATGGAGTCTTGGCTTTTGTGTGGGCAGGGTAGTGGCAGCTGTGCCATGACTAACACCAGTAATGTCCCAAGCCAGAGTTGTCTCTTACTGGTTTAGAGGTAGTATTACTGGAGCTATTTTCCTACAATTCTTGTTGTTTTAGAGTCTTTTGTTGTTAATGCCATTTTTATCGCACTTCTATTCCCTGAAGTTGGTGGGGTTGGGTTTTTTTTTTGAGTTGGTTTAATTAAAAACACTCAGTGACATAACACTGAATATATGCAAAGATAATTATGTGCTGTATAAGGCAATAGAAGCACAAAACAACATTAAAAAGAGGAGTTTTAAGAGTATTTTGTGGGTTACTGCAGCAGCTTAAATTCTGGGATTTCAGACACACACCTATGCCCTCCCCTCAAGTATTTCTTTAAAAGAAGTGTTTTTGGAGGGCAGCCAAGCAGGAGATTCGAAAAGTAGCAGGAAAGTGGCTGGGATTGTGGGCGTTATGGCTATTTCAGACAACCCAAAGTTGAGTGATAGCAGTGATTCTTTAATGGATCCAACTTTCATGTGGACCCAGAATGAAAAGTTGACTGCAACACTTTTTGGGCTATATTTTCTATCATTTTAATATAGATTTTGGTGTGAGAAGGGACAAAAAAGTACAGATGTGTACAGTGTGCTAATAAGTGGCCAAGAGCTCAGTGATCCCGTTGCCAATGAAACCTCACAACGTCATTTACTTCAGTGTCATAGAAATGTAGAGTTGGAAAGGATTTTGAAGGTCACATGCTCCAGTTAAATGCAACGCAGGTTGTAACGACAGCATCCCTGACAGATGGTCATCCAATTTTTGCAGACAGTATGCCATAGAGCATGGATTGGCATGTTCTTCCTTTGGCATGCCGTCAGATGGCAAATTGCTATGAAGTGGAGAATTGTTGGCTATAGAGCAGAGTTGGGTTAGCACAGACAGTAACTCTTATCTGAGGTTATCTGAGGCATCTGACATCAGGATGTTCCTTCTGAGATCACTTCAGTGGTGTAGGCAATTCTGCCGTCTGTTCTGTAACCTTCATTGCTCCAGTAGCATCAGATGTTAATGGTTCTGGGAGCTGGGACAGCACTGGCTTGGGAAGAAGCCATATCGCAAGTTCTTCTAATGTGCCCTTGGCTTTATGATGTGGGAAAGTGGCATGCGAAATGTATTCCCATAACACTGAGTCAGCAATGGGAGGGCAACAGTAGCACCAGTTTCCCTGCTGAACTCAGTCTGGCAAAGCATATTGCATATACATTTCAAAGTTTTGGGCTCCTCTTCCTCCAATAGTCAGTAACAGAAAACATGGATGGAAGAAATGGTTCTGAAGAATTTTTCTGCTGTGGGGGACGAACGACCCTGTTTGATCATTATTCCATCCCTGAAAAGAAAATTCTTTTCAGGGAAACCCTTACATGTTATTGAGGTCCCAAAGGGAAGGATATGTAATCGCAGACAGATGGCACATTGTCAGAATTCTAATACCTCCACCTTCTAATTAGGCCCAATAAGCTTCATTATATAGCCGTCTGCAGCTGCTTTATTAGCTTATTTATTAGTGTCCAGACTGCCACAGTATCTCTTATCTTATGCAAAATACTGTGGTTGAAATAATAACCCACCCCCTGTAGTTTATAGCGACAGATACAAGGTTTTATTATAGCTTCCAGCAGAGCTGACTATTCTGGTTGAATACTAAGTTCTGGATCTTTGAAATGTTCCCATTTATACCAATGTTCTCCATTAGCTTCAATAATCCAAGAGGAAATTTTGATATAAAGGGTAACGAGCCCTTTCACGACAGCCTCCTGTCCAATGAAGGCAATGAAATGGTAACAGAAAGGCAAGGATTTGTTGCCATTGGATAAGATGGTGAGAAAGTTTGTTATCAACTGTACTAATACTTGCCCACAACACAACTGGCTGATTTTAGCCAGTGGCTTAAAGGTCAGAAATAAAATGCCGTCTCTCAGGCATCAGGGTGAGAGATAACCATGAATGCATAAAAGCTAGAGTGCAAGATGCTATTAATCTGTTTTAATTTTGAAATCCTCTTTCTTCATTAGCCAAGACACAACATTTGCCCTGTTGAGATGACAGGGCTAAGCCTTTATGCACATGAGTGCATGGTGGAAGGCAGGAGGCTGTACTCACTCTGTGGGCACCTCTGCAATTTGCCTATACTCATGCAAGCACTCATGCTTAGGTAACCTTCCACCCAACTGGAAACCCTGCTTTTGGAGGGTTTCCAATTGCACGGAGTCTTTCCAATGAGTCTTTTACTTTAAAGCTGCTACATTTTATAAATATGTTGCTCTGTCATTTGTTCCTTTTTGCATATCCAGAATTTACACTGGATATGACATTTGATTTTTGTGCTAGAGAAAATTTATTTCTACACAAATGGTCAGATCAGAGAGAGATCTTCCGCTCGCAACATATATCCCTCATGAATAATTTACACCCCTGGAAAATTTAAAGAACCAAATACAAGCAAACATTTCACTTCTCTATATGGACATGGAAATTTTGAAGGCAGTAAGTAGCTTTCACAATCCAGACCCTTGGATTTTTCAAGTCGGCAGTACACCATAGTTTTGCATAATAAGATCCATATGCTAACTATCTCCATACTGCAATCTACTGTAATGTTTTTCCCCTAGTAACTTCCACAGTTGAGTAACTCCAAACACATCTTGCATTACGGCCTAGATTTGACAGTTTGTTAGTGCGGTATAATTTTCAAAAAAATCATTATGCATTCATGAGATACAGTGAGGCTTTGCACAGCTAAATGAGGTATAGCAGATTAGCATTAAAGACTTTTTAAATGGTTAGTTAATTTATTGACCTAATAATGATAGACATAAGAACATTGGCTTTGTTTTCCAGTTCAAAACATTCACAAGGAATCTATGGAATTAATAAAATGGCTTTTGGCTAACATCTAGTTGACATGGTCTCTTGGCAATAATAACAGTTTAAAAATCTATACTCATGCTGAAAACTTCGCAAATAAGTGTTCTCAATTATCTTGAATTATCAGCAGGGAGGTGAAAATTTGAGCAAAATCTCATAAGTACTCTTATCTCTAGCAGAGGGAAGGATGTACATAAAACATGTTGTTCATGGACAGCTTTAAACAATACAATCAAGTCCAGCCATTCTCTCTCTGTTAGGCAGCAGTTCAAATACAATGTTGCATTGTAATGGCTTATTTTGCACAATTGTGCAATTGCTAGGGGCAATGAGTTACTCAATCACGAAAGCACCACCTCAACTGACTTCTGCTCTTCCCAGCTTCAGAGATTTCACTGGGTGATGCATGCAGACAGGTTTAAACTAAGCAAAGGAACTAGAAACTTGTTTGAAAAACTCATATATTCAAGCTTTTGTATTCAGTGCAAATACCAATAATAGAAGCATGGGACACAAACAACTCTGATGGTAATCAGCACACTGAATTCTTGAGTAAGTTGAAATATAATTGTTGTTATGTTAACAAAATGCTACATAAACCAACACCTTTCAGCATGTGGGTTCCTATTAAATTGATTTTTGCTGGACTTGTGCTGGAATAAAATACAAAATGATTCAAGGACTCAAGGGCATCCTGATCAAATTTGCAGATGACACCAAACTGGGAGGGGTGGCTAACACCCCAGAGGACAGGATCACACTTCAAAACGACCTTGACAGATTAGAGAACTGGGCCAAAACAAACAAGATGAACTTTAACAGGGAGAAATGTAAAGTATTGCACTTGGGCAAAAAAAATGAGAGGCACAAATACAAGATGGGGGACACCTGGCTTGAGAGCAGTACATGTAAAAAGGATCTAGGAGTCTTGGTTGACCACAAACTTGACATGAGCCAACAGTGTGACGCGGCAGCTAAAAAAGCCAATGGAATTCTGGGCTGCATCAATAGGGGTATAGCATCTAGATCAAGGGAAGTAATAGTGCCACTGTGTTCTGCTCTGGTCAGACCTCACCTGGAGTACTGTGTCCAGTTCTAGGCACCACAGTTCAAGAAGGACACTGACAAACTGGAACGTGTCCAGAGGAGGGCAACCAAAATGGTCAAAGGCCTGGAAACGATGCCTTATGAGGAACAGTTAAGGGAGCTGGGCATGTTTAGCCTGGAGAAGAGGAGGTTAAGGGGTGATATGATAGCCATGTTCAAATATATAAAAGGATGTCATATAGAGGAGGGAGAAAGGTTGTTTTCTGCTGCTCCAGAGAAGCGGACACGGAGCAATGGATCCAAACTACAAGAAAGAAGATTCCACCTAAACATTAGGAAGAACTTCCTGACAGTAAGAGCTGTTCGACAGTGGAATTTGCTGCCAAGGAGTGTGGTGGAGTCTCCTTCTTTGGAGGTCTTTAAGCAGAGGCTTGACAACCATATGTCAGGAGTGCTCTGATGGTGTTTCCTGCTTGGCAGGGGGTTGGACTCGATGGCCCTTGTGGTCTATTCCAACTCTATGATTCTATGATTCTATGATTCTATGATTTCCACATAAGGCACAGGACTGAAATCAGACCAGCTGTGGATCAAGGATAGTAAACAGACACCTTCACCTACATGGGAAATACTTTACAGAATAGATGAAAAAGACATATTGTGCTGTGGTAATAAAACTCACACCATTATTTTTCTCTAGGTGCTGGCTCTTCTGCTGTGACACCTGCAATGAAGCATCCAAATCTTATGTGATTGGTATCATGTCAAATCCACTTTAGAATTTTACCAGCCAGAATAAGCAAAGTCAAGCCAAGATTCCAAATAGCAGGATTAATTGGAGCAGAAAGGATTTTAATATTGCCTCTTGCTCTGGAAATGCATCTTGAGCCCTGAAGGGGGACTGCATAGTCAAAAAAAGAGACATGTATTTGGAAAATGATATGGATCAGTGATCTGATTAGTTTGGATCTTCATTCATTTGGGTATTTTTGTTTAATTGCAGCCACATACATCTTAATCACCGGAGGGGATGGGGAGTTGGAAACATTACTTATTGAATAAAAGCAACAAAGAGTCTTGTGGCATTTAAAGACTGACAAATTTAATTTGTCCAGCCCAGAGTCCATGATCTCATCAAATGTATGAAGTGGTCACCTAGCTAGTTTGGTATGTACTAGGAGAAATAGTGACTGGTAGATGTGTCTTGCACTAACAACAGATCAACTTTAGGGACTTGCTTACTCATAGCTTAAACTCTGCAGTTCTTGGCTCACTCTCTGAAAACTGACGGGAAATTGGGCTTCATCTGCTCACAACATGCCCTGCATCTTTTCATATCTGAGCAGAAGAAAATATAGGGTTGTAATATTTTATGTTGGTGGGATTCCACTAAACAGTTCCACTAGTGGAAGGCCTTTAGCTGCACAACAGAACTTCCAGCCTCCCCGCATGTCCCCTCTGCCCTATAATTTGCTCCAAGTTCCCCCAACCCACTGGAGTGGATTTAGAGATCATGTGCAGAAATTCTATCACACAGCTAAAAGCCCTTGCGCTAGCAGAACTGTTTAGTTAGATGCTGCCCTGAATCAATACACTTGACTGGGTTTTCTTCAGGTTTTCTTGAGAGATTACCAGGAAAGGCTGGAGAATGCACTCTAGAATAACGAGAGTCTACATTTGAAATACTTATGGTTAAATGGAAATGCATTGTTTGCAGAGAGGTAGACAAAGCACTTTTGTTATCAGTGACATTGCATGTTGAAAAAACAGAGAAAGAAAGGTATACTATTAGTATCATTTTCCTGTTCTGTGTATGAGATGGCATGACAGTCTAGCATTCTATTTCCTTTTCAGTGAAAATATCAGATTGTTATTTGAAGTATTGAGGATCACCAAAGGTTTGTTTTCATTCAGTGTCTGACTTGAACTTTTGTTCAACCACGCGTCTCATGAAAATTTACCCACAAAATGGAATCTTGTGGCCACAACTCAAACTTTGTGCTATTGGAACCAGTTGCAACATGTGTGTGTGCGTGCGCATTTGTATATGTGTGTATATGTGTGTGTGTGCATTTGTATATGTGTGTATATATCTGTATAACCAGCACAATTTTTGTTTCTGTTGCTTATCAGCCAACACTGCATTTGAAAAAGGACCTCAGAAGAATTTGTTGGCATTTTAGTGCATGGGCACATTTGCCTAATATGAAGGTAAAAAAAGGTAAAGGACCCCTGGATGGTTAAGTCCAGTCAAAGGCGATTATGGGGTTGTGGTGCTCATCTTGCTTCAGGCCGAGGAAGCAGGGGTTTGTGGAGGTCATGTGGCCAGCATGACTAAACTGCTTCTGGTGCAATGGGACACTGTGACAGAAGCCAGAGCACACAGAAACGTCATTTACCTTCCCGCCACAGCAGTACCTATTTATCTACTTGCACTGGTATGCTTTCAAACTGCTAGGTTGGCAGAAGCTGGAACAAAGCAACAGGAACTCGCCCCATCATGCGGATTCAAACTGCTGACCTTCTGATCAGCAAGCCCAAGAGGCTCAGTGGTTTAGACCGGAACACCACACGCTCCCCTTTTGCCTACTATACAATGTTTGCAATTTACCCTAATACAATGCATTGCATATGCTGTTTTCACTGACACCTGCATTTTTATGCACACATTATTTGCCTGAAGAATTGAATGGCAAAATTCATAAAAATGCACATTTTGAAGGATAGCAGAGTTTTGTTTTGCAGATTGTTTCCAGAAGGATGAATGAGTTATTTTCATGTTACAATGTAAACCAAAGCTAACGGCAATGACAATTCACTTAGCCCTATCCTTCATGGGTTAAAAGAAAGAAATCTATCAATGACTATATTCTGAAAGTGCATGTTGAGACGCACCCCACTTTGAGTACAAGGTTCTGGGGAGAAACAGCAGATGATGGGCATCACTTTCATGACCTACTTATGGGCTTCCAGAGGCATCTGCCCAGTCATAGTTGGAAACAGAGTGCTAGGCTAGATAAAGCAAGCCTGTTCTGGTATTCTTTCTTCCAATAAAGCATTTCTGTAATGTATTCAGAAATGGTGACAGTTAATTACATATTGCTCCAAATGAAAGGCAGTATGCGTCTGCTGAATGAATTCTTTTGATCTAGTAAGTGCATCACCAAAATCTGTCCAAATTATTCAGCTTCAAGGGATTTACTAAACAGACAGCCATATGCATGCAGTGTATCTGAGCTACCTGGCAGGACTGAGCACCTGTGGTTACCTGCAGATGAATAGTAGACACCATTTTAATCATTTTTAAGCAGAGAATGCTAGGCTGGCACAATTTGCAACAAACCACCACATTTTAATAGACCTGTAATATATACATACTCCTTTATTATGTGATACATTTACAGAACATGCTTGCAAAATATCTCACTATATAATACAAATGATGTTTTCCCACCCATGATCCTATTCCTTCCCAGCAGTGCAGTGAGAGTTCTGGGGCTTAATAACCCACCCTTTCCCACAAATCATCAGCCAGTGGGGGGGGGGCAGTAGAAAATATGCCCTGCATGTGCACTTGCAGTTTTAGAGGCATGTCAGGGTCCACCAGGTCTAATGCTGGATGTCACAGCTTCCTTCTGTCTCTCGCTATCTCCTTCTTTCCTCCTTCTCCTCCTTAAAAAAAGGTGTTGCCAACCAGACATGTACCTATTTAAAGGTCTTCACTTCATTGTTTATACTTGAAAATATCCTTTTCTATAACAAAATGGTGCCTGTTGTTGTTGTTTAGTCGTGTCCGTCTCTTCGTGACCCCATGGACCAGAGCACGCCAGGCACTTCTGTCTTCCACTGCCTCCCGCAGTTTAGTCAAACTCATGCTGGTAACCTCGAGAACACTATCCAACCATCTCTTCCTCTGTCATCCATTTCTCCTTGAGCACTCCTTCTTTCCCAACATGAGGGTCTTTTCCAGGGAGTCTTCTCTTCTCATGAGGTGGCCAAAGTATTGGAGCCTCAGCTTCACGATCTGCCCTTCCAGTGAGCACACAGGGCTGATTTCCTTCAGAATGGATAGGTTTGATCTTCTTGCAGTCCATAGGACTCTCAAGAGTCTCCTCCAGCACCATAATTCAAAAGCATCAATTATTCGGCGATCAGCCTTCTTTATGGTCCAGCTCTCACTTCCATACATTACTATTGGGAAAACCATAGCTTTTACTATACGGACCTTTGTTGGCAAGGTGATGTCTCTGCTTTTTAAGATGCTGTCTAGGTTTGTCATTGCTTTTCTCCCAAGCAGCAGGCGTCTTTTAATTTCATGGCTGCTGTCACCATCTGCGGTGATCATGGAGCCCAAGAAAGTAAAATCTCTCACTGCCTCCATTTCTTCCCCTTCTATTTGCCAAGAGGTGATGGGACCAGTGGCCATGATCTTCATGCCTATTCCCAGGTAAATGTGCCTATTCCCAGGTAAATCCCCAGGTAAATGGTCCTATTCCTAGGTAAATGTGTTGGACACCAGAGGAGCAGCAGAAAACTCAGTTTTATTCCTTCCATCATGATGGTGCCATGATCTGTGAATTTAAAATGGGAAACTGCACACACTCAGAGTATTATTTTTTTATCAGCATTTGTAAATTGTAATTGTTTGTTTGCCACTGTAATATATTAGAGCATAGTGCACACAGAAGACCAACCCAGTCAGATGGCTATTACTACTACTAGTAATAATAATAATAATAATTGGTTGGACAGTGTTCTCGAAGCTACCAGCATGAGTTTGACCAAACTGCGGGAGGCAGTGGAAGACAGAAGTGCCTGGCGTGCTCTGGTCATTGGGGTCACGAAGAGTCGGACACGACTAAATGACTAAACAACAACAACAAACGACAACAATAATAATAATTGTAAGGCATGGGATGGTGGTTGGGGCAAGAAGAGCATGGTAACTGTGTGTTATAAGTTATATACATGAATGTCTAAAGGACCCCACATACATCCATACCTACCTTTGCAAGAGCTTTTTTTTAAAGGCAGAGTCTTTATTGTTTCAAGCAGCAGAACAGTAATCTGTTCTGTTTGCTGCCATCTGTTAATTTTCTCCCTAAGAGAATGTAATTGAATATATGCTTTGAGGATGAGTCACCAATGTGAGTGTTTATGTGAACCTGGCACAGCATATAAATCTATTTTAAGACATGATAACTTTTTTATGTTAAATTTTATCCTGCATTCCCTGAAAAGTTGAATGCTTGCCACCTCACCTCTGCCACTGTTACAGAATTGTATGTGGAGCAGTGAGGCATTTTGGACTTATAATCTTGTGTTTCCAAAACCTGCACCGGGTTGATAGATCCTCGAGGGTATCCATTTCAGTCCTAGGCCACAGTCTTGATACTCCATGCACAGTGTGCAAAAAAGCTTCTAATAGCATTGATTCACATCCCACACCCCAAGTCCCATGTCATGGCTGTGCTGAGGGTATAGGAAAGCACTGGAGATTGCCAGCGGTTGCTTACTCATCCCATGTCTGGAATGAAAATCAATTTATTGAATAACATTGGTATTTGCTGTGGTTGCTGTTTCAGTCTGCAAACAATATGCAAATGACTATGTTTTTGCAATGTGTTCCTTTCATGTTCAAATGAATGGGGGTAGAATACTGTAATGACAATGTCATTTATGCAATGGATTACATAATTTATTTGCGTTATGTAATTTCACCACAGCAAAATGGATCATTTGGTTTTTGACTGGAGACAAACTGCAGCAGAATGGAAACAGAAAACGATGTCTTAGGGAGAAGACCAGCCTGAAATATTATTCTTAATGAGCGGGTGTTCTTATGCACAGGAAATTTTAATAATAACATCAAAATATGCAATCTTTCACCTGCTGTCTGAAATGGTACAACAGAAGAAAAGCATGCCATGCAATCCTTTTCTAAGGGGATGCCACGCAGCTTGTTAGGCACACCACGATTCAGAATACTGCCAAGGAGAGAGATGTTTTAATTGCTCCTGCTTTGCCAGTGAAGAACCTTCTGATCATGTCGAGTCTCTTCACCCTGATTCTATTACATTAAGTGGGTCTTGGCATCAACATAGTGACTCATTACACTGGGCAACAATTTTTTACTTTTTGAATGTTGTCTAAATTTCTACAACTGATTTAGGGTATTTTTGCACTGCTGAATCAGGAAATGGCCTCTGTTTCTCTCCATCAGGTCAGGTTTACTGTAAACTGAATGGTGGGCATTGATAAAGGTAAGTACACATAAATTGCATGTTGCTTCACCATTTTTCAAACTTCAGGGCTTGAACTTCCATTTCTTGGAACTCCTGGAATGCTCAGCGGCAGGGAGGTCTCTCTTCAGAGTCCAACAGTAGTCAGCCATCATGACTGCATCCCAGCGACCCTGATACCTGATCTCCATCTCTTTCATGTCCTGATGGAATCTCTCCCCCTGCTCGTCACTCATTGAACCCAGGTTCTCAGGAAACCGGTCCATATGTGAAAATAGGTAGTGCATCTTGACGCTCATGTTGCAGCCCAGGTTTCTGAAAGCAGTCAGCATGTTGTTGACAAGTTCTGCATAGTTTCTGGCCTTATTGTTGCCAAGAAAGTTCTTCACTACCGGAACAAATGCCTTCCACGCTTCCAGTTCCACTTCGTTCATTGACTTTCCAAACTCTGGATCTCTGATGAGCTGACGGATCTGAGGACCGTCAAAGATGCCAGCTTTCAACTTCTCCATGGTCAATCCTGGAAAAGCCTGGCACAAGTAAGTGAAGCAGTCACCGTCCTTGTCCAGAGCCTTGGTGAACTGCTTGATTAAGCCGAGCTTGATGTGCAGCGGTGGGAAGAGTATTCTGTCTCTGTCCACCAGAGGGTTGTTGATGACATTCCTTTTTCTGCAAGGCACCAATTCCTCCCACACAGGCCAGTCCTTCTTCGTGTAATGCTGAGCACGGTCCCTACTATCCCACATGCACAGAAAACATGGGTACTTGGTGAAGCCAGACTGTTGTCCCAACAAAAAGTTCACCATCTTCAGGTCAACACCAATAAACCACTTATGCTGATCATAACCAATTTTCTCCAGCACATACTTCACCACTTCATAGTTCTCCTTCAGTGTACTCGAGTGAGCCAGGGGTATAGAGGCAAACTGGTTGCCGTTGTGTAGCAGAACACATTTCAGTGATTGCTTGCTGCTGTCAATGAACAGTCTCCAATCTTTGGGTTCGTACTGTGGCACTCCAAGCTTGAGCAGAAGCTGCACAATATCTGCACAGTACACCAAGTCCTTCTCTTCCGAGAAAAAATGGAGGTACTCTTGATGCCTGTTGCGGAAGAAGCTGATGTGAGCACTGTCAGAGAGGAGTTTTTTCCCCCCTTCAGTCTGGATGCCAACAGTTCGGCGGAGTCCTTTGACAAGCTGAAGTCGCAAACTAGATCATTCAACTCCTTTTGGGAAAATGGATGTGGAGCATCATCTTCAAGAACCACTTCTTCTTCTTCATGTCCTTCAACACTGGAGGCATCTTCGTCACTAATGTCAGGAAGTTCTCCGAAGATAGGCACTGGAATTTCATCACAATGAGCTACAGGACGACTGCTGATTGAAGATCAGGATACTTGAGGCTGCTCCGGTTCCTTCTGTTGATCCTAGTCACATCAACAGTGCAGAAGTGACATGGTCTGTCCGCTCCCTCCAAACCATGGGAATTCCAAAGTTCAGACTCCTCTTGCCATTGGTCCACCCACGTAGAGTCTCAGTGCATGCCTTGCACACCATGTGTGGCGCCCAAGCTTTACACTTCTTGGGGCGGCTGCCCCATTAACTTAGTTTTGATCCCCCAACTTTATGCTTTGCTGCACCAATTTATGGAAGATTTCAAGGTTTTATGACTTCAAACTGATCCCTTTTCGACATAATCACCCAGAACTATCGGACCTGAATACTTCTTGTCATTAAAATAATCATTTCCAATCAAAACAATTATTCGACATGGCATTTTACCCCCACCAACTTCTTCTAAAATGCTCCACACAAGCATACATGTGAACAAAAACGTAAAAAAATGACATGTGGCTATACCTCAAAAACTTGACCTGATTGAGCAAAACCAATGTGATTTTTGGATTCAGCGCATCAGATTCGTCCTAAATCAGCTGAAAAAACGCAGACAACAAATTTGTTGTTGACCAGTGTATCTTCCTGTAGCAGGCTTTAAGTCTGATGAGAAATATGTCCCCACACCAAATAGTCTTTCTCAAGTCCTTTTGTTAACTTTATAGCCTTCCCCAAGAATGCACTGCTGTTGGCACCACTGTATCAAATGCTACTGTATCTTAAATTACTCATAGGGCTGCCTAGCTTTACTGGCAGTTCTGCTAATTGTTCTGACTAGCTGTGAGTCACATAATGTTTACTGTCAAGTTCCTTCTTTCCCTCCTCCCTGTAGAATATAAGCTGCTAGCAGCTTTTAATGAAATGCTGCTGGATTTTCTAGCTATCAAATGCAAGAGTAAAATGAGAAGCACGGTCAGATTCTTCCTCCTGGCAGCATCTAAAATATACAGGGCTTTAGGGGTGCACAGAACATACTTAATAGAACACAAGGTTGGAAAGGAATTGTTTGGCAAAATCTCTATTTTAATAAGGAGGTAGAAGGCCTACAGCCACCTTAATATTTTGCAGCAACAATAACACCACCACCATAACTTCTCTTTCCCCCTAGTTTAGCTTGTAGGAGTGAGTTCATTTTGGATTTATGTCTGTTTATAGGAGTAGGTGTTCTATCGTGGGCAGGAAGGAATTATTTAAGGAAAATGGCAACGGCATTCAGGTGGGAAAAAAACTGGTGACTTTAGGCACTCTGTATCTGGTAGTGGGATCCAATTTATTTCACAGCCTGCTTTTTAAACAGTGTTTGGAACTGGAGATAAAATTGAAGTCATTATTTCTAAGCCATGAGGCTCCCAGCAGTATACAGTTCGCTTGCTTTTGAAGGACCAGGGGCAAATTACCTTTTTAATCATTAAGGTGTACAGCCATTTCTAGTCTTCCTGTAATTGAAAAATAAAGGAGAACTATACACAGGGAGACAGTGGGTACTGGTAGAAAGGGAAAGCTTTAGATTGTGCTAATTGTCATGGGTAATGAGTGGCATTCAGAAAGTGTATTGGGTTCTTCTGGGAAGGAAAGATCACTTTTAATGATGAACAAGTGCTGAAATTCTGAGCAACTGCCTTGGGCCAGCCCTGACCATATTTAAAAAGAGGTATGGGCCATTAATTTCAACTGGACTTTTCAAATAAATGTGCTTGGAAATCTGACCTTATAATATTTGAACCATTGATTCATACAGGGTTTGGGATACCCCCCCCCCCCCAATTAATTATCTATTACTTACATAAAAAGTGAATGTTCATAAATAATAGTCCAGAAGGCAACCACTAAATGCTGATCTCATAATTTTAGTTTTCACAGAATCATAGGTGCCATATGGTACAATTTGCTAGCTTATTAGTTTTGTAAGTATTATATCCCTTTTTATAAAGCAGATATAAGCTGTAAGTTAAATTGGAAAAACTAAATACAAGTTCCATAATTTCATAATGGGCTGCTAGCTGTTCCAATGAATGCTCACAACAGGAATAAAATTAATAACATATCAATGCCATCATTTCATTTGTTTTTTAATGGTAATTATTATATTTGTGAAAATTATTTCTTTAACATCAGAGTTTGCTTCTCTCCTGCAATGATTGATGTCCTTCAGGTCAGCATACATAAGACATTTCTAGATTACTGTAGCTACTATTTTCAATCAAATAAAACTGTGAAAATGGACCTAAAAAACAAATAAACTGGTGGGTGTTTAAAATTTGCTCTAACGTAATTAAAAGTATTACATTCAGTTAAACCCAGAGCACTACTCATTAGCTTTTGATGTTCCATAAAAGCATTTTGGGGAAATTAAACTGGACAAAAGAAATTGGGAGTTACAGAGCTTCAATATTTTCTTGTCCATTTTCCTCCCACTCAGCATAATAAAGTAATGAGTCCAGCAGCAAAAGCTTCTCAGAAACAAGCAGTGCTTTTCCCCCCCTGGGGGGACGAAGGGGGACACATACCCCTTAACATTTTGTGAATCTAAGTTTGGCCTCATTGAGGGGCAGTATTTCAGTATGAGTAGGGAAATAAGAGTACCCCTAAACAATTTTTATAGAAAAAAAAGCACTGGAAATAAACATCATTGAGCTGAATGAGATGTACTCCCAAATAAGTCATTTACTCTGCTTTCCATAAGGTTGCTTCCAAATAGAAGTGGCTTGTTGGAGAAATGCCGTGACTTTAAATTGTTTGCTGAGAAATAACCCTGCATATTTATTTTTTTAACTGGAATGACCATATGCTGTCAAGAAATCAAAAACATGGCATAACAAACTGAAAGTCTGGTACTTTATGTAACAATTAATTGTGGTTCGAGGACCCGACCCCCGCAATGTGGAAAGAATACACACGGACACGTGATATAAGGTTAATGGGCAAGGAAAGGCCACAACTTTATTGATTACAGCAGTGAAAAAGGTATTGGCTTAGGCATTGGATTTGAACAAGTGGGTTTATTCACCAGTAGGTGGAGCCTGTTGATGCCGATCCAACTATAGGCTCACCCCTAATGTCACCGAGGGTCGTGCCATGGCCTCCCGCCAAGCAGGCATTGGACAGAGTACACGACCGCCAGATTCCTTTAACGGAATACCCAAAAATTGAAGGCATAGGCGATGGCCACACCTAGCTCTTCGACACAGCACAACACATTATTCCAATGCCTAACTGCCACCCGAGCCGCAAGGCTCGCCGCCAATACCCTCACGGCTGTAACCAATCCCGGATGCTATTAATGACGCTATCTAACCAAATGTCTGATAAATGCACCCCGTCATTCCGATATAAGGCGTGTTCGCCAATACGGATATGGTCATGATAAATGATTCGGCCATACATGAAGCGCACCCAATGGGCTACTGCCCGATTTACGAGTTTCCTGGTTTTTTCAATGGCCATACAGCTTTGCGCTCCGCGCCAAAAAGTCCTCTTCAGCATAGAAGACCAGAACACTGTCGTTCTGGGACATAAAGTAGCGAACGCATCCAAGTCACTTTTCATGCTCGCTAGCAAGTCCACACTTCTCCTATTAGTCAAGTCATTCTCTCCTAATTGGATGACCAGGATATCGGGAGGGCCGAACGCGGCTACTTTCTCCCACAGCAACGGCATAAGCTCGACCCAGCGCATGCCTCTTCTCGAAAACCAGGAAACTCGAACTCCAGGTGGTAAACCAAGGTTAGGCGCAAGGCCGCGGCTGGCCACCCGAACGCGGGCCCAATGGACTATACTGTGGCCGCAAATCCACACGTGTCGCCTGAACACAGCTGAGGATGAAAGGAGAGAGAAAACCGGTAAGTAGGAGGACAACAGGGGGAGCACTCTAACGTATGTAGCTTTTGTACGCGTTGGATTTCCACCGGCCCATTTCCTTTATCCTATCCGCGGGCAGGCCCAAGTGGGCAGCTGTTGTTGCGGCACCGATCCTGAATGAACGCCGCATATTCTAGGGAAGATAGGCCACATTCCTCAATAGCTTTGCGGAGTACCATGGTGAACTGGTGCCTCAACAATGGAGACCCATCCTCGTGCACCAAGAGCGGACCGGGGCTGGGTGGTCTAAGGTAAAGGCCTAGTGTCCTTTACCGGGCATGGGCCTTGCTGCGCCAACGCTGTGAGCTTAACCAGAACCCCTTTCCCAGCCTGATCCGTTTTGGCGAGAGGACGAAGAATGAGGCCGGGCGAAGGCTGTCGCCGCAGCAAAAGGCTGCTGAACACGCCCCCCCTCAGGCACCTGGTTGGATGCCTGCTGAGGGGCGTGGGCGCCAGCCAGGTGAGGTGAAGGCAGGGGGCTAATGCCCCCTGCTAGGGGCGGAGCTCGGGCTCCCGCCCACAACCACTCCCCTCTCTTGCAGGGAGGAGAGTCTTTGTCTAAGGCAGAAGGATGTTGTGAAGTTTCTACTAGGAAGACAGAAAGTATTGGAGAGTGACATTATTTACTGTTTGCATTAGTGATTTCTAGTAGGGAACATAAATTTGTCTAGTAGTAAGGAGGAAAATAAAAACAGGAAGGTGAAATATTTGGCTCATTTAAGAACTGACTGAGATATATAGTAGTATACATAGCTTATATATATATATATATATATATATATATATATATATATATAAATAATGAATTAGCAACATCACTGCAGTTGGAAGTTCTGGTCTTCAGATACTTGAAAAAAACAAAACAGATGGGTGTAGATGTTTTTCCTGCATAACTTTATGCTTGATTTAAGGCAACAATCAATCCAAAGATCTGCTTTCAAACGTCATGCTTATGATCTAGCAGTTAAATTTCATAGAATTGTAGAGTTGGAAAAGACAGCTGTGTTTCTATACTTTCTTTGTATTAGATGTTTGATGGTTGTTTCATTATAGTGATATGGCTGGTTTTGCCCATGAATGAATTTTTACACTTTCTGATTTCCCAGAATGCAGTGAAAATCAATTATGAGGAAGGAATGGGCTGCAAGCTCCTCCTTTATAATGAAATGCAAATATATTCAAATATATTCCTATATTAATATATCTGGCCCAATCTAGTAATACTTTTCTTACGTTCTTACATAAGGGTTTGCTCTGTACACTTGCTAAATTCTTTACTGATATCATAAAATATTTTTGCTGTCTCTTCTTAAGGAAGATGGCAGTTTCACCTAGCTAAAAAGATAGATGGCAAAATAGCTCAGAAATTCCAGTGTCCAATCTAGAAATATACTTGAAAATACTCTTTCCCTATGAATGACATTCCTAGTTTCACAGTTCACTTCACTGAGATAAAGATTTGGTTCAAGGGTTTTCTTGAACAAAACACTTTTCATATTTTACAACTTAAATTAAAGCTGTCTGCTTTTAGTGCTCCCAGTTCAATTTTCTTTCTTAATTTTCCATTTACATGACACAAGCTCCCAGTGCTCAGAAACAGAGTGTGCATTTTAAGAAGTTACAGAACAAGAATGAATTTAATAAGTCATTAGTTCAGGTTAAAATCCAAACAGCACTCAGTTTGCTGAAATATCTTCTATACAAAGAACCTAGAAGCCACATGCATTTATTCCCCCATAGGTGAGCTGTCTGGGGGAATAATGATTGAAGTTTCACTATAAATGCTTCATAAATGAAATATTTTCACAAAGAATATGAATTAGATGGAACAGAGTTCTACTATTCTCATCAGTGTCAATTAATATGACGATAAAAGCAGGCAGTAGCCCTATTCAGAGGTTCTCCTCATATGTTGAATAAAGGTGTCAGGGAGAAGCCAAGCTGCACCAACTAGGACCACCCCATACTGCCCCGGTATTCATGTGTACAGGGTGAATGTCTTTAGGAAAGGACACCTTGCATATACAGTGGTACCTCGGGTTACAGACGCTTTAGGTTACAAATGCTTCAGGTTACAGACTCCGCTAACCCAGAAATAGTACCTTGGGTTAAGAACTTTACCTCAGGATGAAAACAGAAATCGTGCGACAGCATGGTGGCAGCGGGAGGCCCCATTAGCTAAAGTGGTACCTCAGGTTAAGAACAGTTTCAGGTTAAGAACGGACCTCCAGAATGAATTAAGTTCTGAACCTGAGGTACCACTGTACATCTGAATGTTGTGAAGGTTACCTCCCTGCAAAATGTTCATGTTGTATGCATAGAAGTGATGGAGTGGGGCGTGTCCACATGACCTCACTCCCTACACTCCCTCACCAAGTGCATGAACAGACTCCTCAGTAAAGCCACATTGTCATCTATCTAATGACATGTACTTGTGGCAACAGACTTCTGTGTGCATGTACTTAACCCGAAAAGAAATCATGCATGTAGAAAGTGGATGATGCATGGCTGTTTCTACACTGAATAGCCACACTTGTTTGCTCACTTTTTACAGGGCATCTGCATGATATGGTTGAAGATATAGATGTACATTCCCTTCATTACCCCTCTAATTTATTTTCCATTCTTTCTCTCTCTATAGCCCAGAAAACCCAACTTTCAAAATAGAAATGCTGTACGATTTCCCCAGGTGTAGATGATATATGACCTTGTTGTTCCCAGTGGGTTATGCCCTGCATAGACAGCTCAGTCATTGTCTAGGTTGCACTATATTTTATATCTCTCCTCTCTAGGACTCAATTCTGTCACTTTACCCTTACCTTTCCAAACATAATCTTATTTATACCAATCCCCACCTCACCTCTAAATTGCACCTTGGGTGCAGGAAATTGTCACTGGGAATGAAGTGAGGGAGCTGAAGCATTTACCCCACAATCCACACACACACACACACACACACACACCGCAACATGTGTGTGGCTACTGAAAGGGAGGCTGCTAACTTGGCCACACCATGTTTGAAATCTGGAAGCAGGGTTGTTATTCCACTTCCAGCTTAAAGCAGAACAGCAATTATTTGGTGTGCTTGAATTGCTAAAGAAGCACCTTGTGTGTAGTTCCTGGCATGACAGCTGCCAGAGTACTGTGCCCATATCTTTGTTATTTATTAAACTAATTGGTGCCTTGCTACCTAGAAGAGCTCCATGCAACTTACACACCATATTGTGGAATTAGATTGGCTCCTTCTTTCTTATACTTTCACAGGCAGGCTAAGATTTTCCTGCTCAGACAGGCCTTTGAAAACTTATGCGCAAATGACCACTGAGCTGCTGTCAGGGCAAATTATATTTTAATGCTGTTTCTAAATGTGTGTTGATGCACTGTTGTTGATTGCTGGTTACTAGGGTTTGTTTGTTTTTTTAAAAAATTAAAAACGTGCTTGTATTTTATAACAATGTTTTCAAATGCTGTAAGCTGCCTTGAATCCCAACGTGAGAGAGAAATGGGATATAAATATGCTAAATAGAAATAATGATGTAAAAAAAATGTAGCTACATTGTACCACAGGGAATAAAATAATATAAAACGTGAGCATTTTCATGCAACATACCAAATGCAGCTTCCCATAACAGCCATAGGAAGATTGGGCAGCGCACAACCATCAGCATCATCATTATTCTTGCCACCATTGCTATTACATTAATTACCTGTCCTTCACCAGCAGGTCTCAGGGCAGGCTACAACAATTTAATATTCAGAATTAAAAATGGTTAAAGCAAATTACCGTACACAAACCGGGCAACAGACAAAAAACAGAATTAGCTCAGTCAAATCAAAACAAATACCTTTATTGGCATCACGATATCAAATGTTTCAAATCACTGGGATAATTAAAACGACAAGGGTGAAGCTGTCAAGGGTTATAGGGTCACACTGTGGTCATGTGCACTTAGATATTCTGCTACGCCCAGTCTATTTCCTGAAGGGATGGTTCGTTGGGAACCCTTTTGGGTAAAATTGTGGTTAAAAAGGAAGCTACTAGAGCAGTGATATCTTTGTCCCGAATTAGCTCAGTCTATCAGAGGCCTGTGATGTATGGAAGTGAGAGCTGGACCATAAAGAAGGCTGATCGCCGAAGAATTGATGCTTTTGAATTATGTTGTTGGAGGAGACTCTTGAGAGTCCCATGGACTGCAAGAAGATCAAACCTATCCATTCTGAAGGAAATCAGCCCTGAGTGCTCACTGGAAGGACAGATCGTGAAGCTGAGGCTCCAATACTTTGGCCACCTCATGAGAAGAGAAGACTCCCTGGAAAAGACCCTGATGTTGGGAAAGATGGAGGGCACAAGGAGAAGGGGACGACAGAGGACAAGATGGTTGGACTGTGTTCTCGAAGCTACCAGCCTGAGTTTGACCAAGCTGCAGGAGGCAGTGGAAGACAGGAGTGCCTGGCGTGCTCTGGTCCATGGGGTCACGAAGAGTCGGACACGACTAAACGACTAAACAACAACAATCAGAGGCCTGGTTGGGGTGAGGGAGGTAAATCCTTACCTGGTGCTGAAAAGATGTCAGTGAAGGTGCCAGATGGACCTCACTCACTGGGGAGGGCATTCCACAGATGGGGAGCCACAATTGAAAAGCCCCTGTCTCTTGTTACCATCCTCCAAGCCTCCTTCAGGTGAGGACTTAAAGAAGGGCCTAAGGATCCAGGTAGGTTCATTTCACTTGTCCAATAATTGCACCGCCATCACCCAGTGATTAAGCATGGGACTGGATTTAGTCCCCTGCCCTTAAAAATATGCTTGGTTTTGTGTACACGTGTGTGGTTTTGTGCCATATTTCCTATTGTGTATGATTGTACTAGTTATCACTGATAAGAAATGAGTACAGCAGAATGTACATGAAAAGAAAATTATTTTTCTGTGAATGTGCTGGGGGCAAGGTTAGAATATATTTATAATGTGTAGGTTGTTTCACATTGCATGGCAATTTATTGTGCCATAATCGTTTAAGTTGCTTGAATACCAATTGCTATCAATTCACGAGTAAGCTCAGGCATGCACACAGTTTTATTGCTTCAGCTTTGGCAGCAATTTGTCTAGTTTGATTTAAGCAACAATCTGTTAGCAAATGTGAATCACTTAGAACTACCTGTTATAATACATTTCTGACCGCATATAAGTGTTTCTTCCCCACCCACCTGAATATCCAATGAAGTAAGTAAAGCGTGAGATTTTTGTTTCACTATAATTCACTGTTCAGAGCTACACGGATAAATTTATTTTATTCAGAATGCTTAGGGGCAAGATTTTATGACCATAATAAAGAAATAAAAACCAATCAGGACAATCAATTTTTGATAGCTAAAATTGAAGCTGTATATAAAATTGGGTACCTTTCAAAAATGTATTATACATACCAGTGTGAAATAAATACAGTTTTTGAATAATCTGTTTGGATGTGACTTTAAAAAAATAAATCTTGCCATATGTCAATCAGGTTAAGAAATTTATATTCCAAATACAAGCTTATTAACTGTGATGGTCTTGGAGAGTACCAGTGCAAAGGAATACATATCTTTGCCATTGTCAAGAAACAAAAACAAATAAATTGCAAATCCTCATCTATGAATAACTCAAGCTATGGGTAATTAGCATACTGATGGTGCCTTGGCCCCAATATCCTAATGACCACTCCAAATAGCTTCATGTAGATGTTAAATAACATAGGGAATAATATAGTTCCCCGAGGCAGTACACAACATCATTTTCAGGGGCCTAAAAACACTCCCAATGTTGCTTTCTGGACTTGGCCCTTCATGTAGGATCGCAACCATTGCAACACAGTGCCATCAGTACCCATCCCATGGAACCAGTCCAACAATGTACCATGGTCAATGTCCTTAAATGCCACAGAGAGACCTAGAAGAGGGAAATTCTTTGCTGCAGATCTGAGGTTGGTGTTAGGTTGTGTCCTCCAAAGGAACATGGTCATGGTCCAAAGGAGAAAAGATATGACATAGTTGTGCTCCTTCCCTGTGCTGTCCATGGCTCTTCCCTCTTTTAGCCATTCTGATGATGACATATCTGTCATGGCAGCACCGTATCTATTTGCATAGTGGGGCTTTCGTATAGCCGCTCTGCTGGTAGAACCTGAACATAAGATTGCACCCTAAGAGCCATTCACAATACAGCACGCTCACATTGAACTTTGAGAAGATTCCAAAAATGGTACAAATTTACTGTTGCTTATTGCTGAATAGTTAAATTATGGAACAGAGCTCCAACGGATGCTGAGCTAGCATAAATAGTTTAAAATAATATGTTAATAGAGCATCATTCAGCAAAAATACAGCTTTGGATCTGGACTTAGTCCTGCTTCGAGTAGACCCTCTGAAATCAGTGTGACTTCAGTTAGTCAAAACTAATTCTGGATCCCATGCATTATAATACTTCTTTAAATTGTTCAGCTAACATTTGCTGCCTCTAGTGATCCCTCCAAATCTGATACCTGCTTTGGCTGCCTTGCTGTGCCTAATGAAGCAAGGCTGGACTTGACAGGAAGATGAATCTGTCTTTTATTTCTAATAGTGAGAATAGCCAAAAGTTCAGGGTTCATGTTCAGAAGTGGCTAATTTGGAGCAAGTAGTTTGAGAATCACTGCCCAAACTTCTGTGTTTGGATCCTAGGTTATATTAAATGCACCTTATTTTGTTTAAAATAATTATTATTCCTCCTCATCCTCATCAAACCTTTATTGGCATCACATACAAACATTCAGAATAAATAGGCCAGTGCGATCTGGCCTATTTTAGTTTTAGTAAGGGGGCAAGGTCATTTAAGAAGAAATTAAAAAGAGAGGGAGCAAGAACACAGCCCTGTTTCACACCTCGATTTGTAGCAACAGGGTCTGACACCTCGTCCCCTGGAGTTATTCTTATATGACAGGTATTATTTGAGTAAAGTTTTTTAATCAGGTAAAGTAACCTGGGGTCTAAGCCCAGTGACTCCAGTTTGGACAATAACAGCCCCCTGTTGACTGAGTCAAAAGCAGCCTTAAGATCTAAAAAGGCCACAAATAGGCCTTCTTTATGGCAGTGTTTCCCAACCGGTGTTCCGCGGCACACTACTGTGCCGTGAGACATCGGGTGGTGTGCCGTGGGAGGGAGGCGGGCGAGAGGCGGCGGCGGCGAGGATCCGGCGGGGGTGGGGGGAGCGGGGGCCGTCGTGCGCAACCGAACTCACTTGGCGCGCTGCCGGCTTGTCCTCCTTCAACCCGGGTCGGGCCAGGCCTGCTCACGTCCCCGGATCCCCTAGCAGCAGCCGCACGCTCTCCAAAAGCGCAACGCTGCGCGCAACCGCTCGGCCAGCTGGTGCTCTGCGACTCCGCCCTTTCCCCTCCCAGCGCCGGAGGGTTCGCGCGACCGCAGCTGTTCCCTTTCGCAGCGCGCGGGAAACAATTCCAGGCCGATTGCCTTGTGCCGAAAAGCACCGCCTCTCCTTCCAGCTCAGGCCCGGGCCGCCGGCTCCCCGAATGACGTCACGGGGGCGGGGCTTTAATGGTGGTGTGCCGCGAGATTTTTTTCCGGTAAACAGGTGTGCCGTTGCCCAAAAACGTTTGGGAAACACTGCTTTATGGTGCCGCGTGTACTTGGTGGCTAAATGGGATAACACTATACAGTTACGTAAAGTGGATTTCCCTGGCCTAAACCCTGCCTGCTCTGGGTCTATGATGTTGTTCACGTCAAACCACGTAGTTAATTTGGATAATAGATGTTTTGCATACAATTTCCCAATATTTGACAATAGGCTTATTGGTCGATAGTTGGAAGGTAACTTTTTGTCCCCCTTTTTAAAGATTGGGATAATTATGGATTTCTGCCATGAATTAGGCATAATTCCAGTTCTGTCCACCACATTGAATAGTTCTGCTAGAATCGGAGCCCAGCAGTCTGGCTTGGCTTTAATTAGTTCAGACGGGATGGCATCAGGGCCTGCGGCTTTGCCTAGTTTCATCTGAGAAATTAAATTTTTTACTTCAGTAATGGAGATAGGGGGCCACTCAACCAGGGTCGAGGAAGGGGCAAGATCTTGGCTGTCTGATGGAAAACAGTCGGTGCTCTTGAGTCTGTGGGGGGTCTGCAATAACATTTCAAAATTTCTTATGATCCCTGGTAAGGATGGCTGAAAGCAGCGAGCCCCAGCAAGCCTGGTTGTGCCTTACCTGGCTAAGCTGGATAGACTCCCTAAGTTGCCTGGTTCTAACCTCTACTTTAATGCCTTTGATTTCGTTATCAGTCCACTCTCTGAACCCCGATTTCTTAGGTGGCCTGTGCGAGTTAGAATGGGGCAATTCGTTTATTAGGATGTCCATAAGCTCCTCAAACCAAGCAACTCTAGCTATTGGAGAAAGTTCACCACTCCCTACCAATATCAAGTGAATCACACGATCAGAATACACTGAGGTTTGGAAAGACGATAGAGTATGCTTGTTAATTTGAATCCTTATGTACTGAGGATGCGGTACCTGGGGGAGTGGATTGATTAAATTTTCTGGAACTCTCGATGGAAAGACAAATTTACATTCAAGGGGGAGATGGTCACTAAGCATAGGTTCACCTATGTGGAACTCAACCACGTGGGGCAGAAATTTAGTGGGGACCAGAATATAGTCTACCACACTATATCCTTGTGGGGAGAGGAAGTTAAAGTTGCCAGAGCCTTCCCAAGCTGGCAGCCCATTAAGCCACACCAAGGCCCTGGTGGTAGACAGCTTGGTGAATAATTATTATTAACATTGGTGGATGTTTTGTATTGGTAGGAGAAATTAACAAGATCCTTAAAATAGAATATAGCAAGGCAAGTAGACAGATTACAGGAAGATCTACTCCATCAAAGCATATTTGTCCTACCGTAGGTGCTACAGTTTGAAGGGTTGTTATTGGACAGGGCACTGAAAGATTCCCCTGTTGCATTGTCATGATATTTGCTGACCCTGTTGAAGCTGTTCAAATACTTTTCTGTTCTCATAAACAATTTTGCAGTTCATAATGGATTGTGGGGAAAAGGACACAGAGTATATAGTACTTTAAGAGGGATTTGATGTTTCAGTGATGGCTAGTTGGTGAAAGCAAAGGATTTTCCCTTAAAACGTATCTGTCAAAAATAATTGGATTCAGCTGTTCACCAGTTAACTGCAATGCAAGTTTTTGTTTTGTTTTGTTATTTTAAGGAAAGCCCATGAAACAGCAAGTGGCCTTAGAAATCTACCTTCAGATCCTTTGCAGCATTGCTGAAGTTGTTGTGATGGACCCAATAGCTTCCATGGTGTGTCTTCCTCTTCATGCAGCAAAGTTAGTTAGGACAGCAAAGTGAGTTCCTTTTCTTCTTGCTGGGCTATTTGTATTGTGCTTTCTTCATCTCTCATTCTTCCATTCAGAGTGAGCCTATGGCCCTCCAGATCAGTGGCAGAGGAAGGGGGTGCAGTAAGGGCAGGTTGCCCCATGTGTCACCAGTGGGGGGTGTCTGACAAAATGCTGGGTGGCACTCACCGCGGGGCCTGCAACGCACTGGAGCCACTCGTCTTTCCTGCGAGAGACACGGTGGCTTGGGCACACGCAGGCTCCGTGCTGCCCAAATGGTCCATCTGCTGCCTCCCCCTCAGCTGTAGAGTGGCTGAGTGGGAGGAGGCAGATAGCCTCCTTGGAGGCCCCATGGAGTGTCCTACCCCTGGCTGGCCCTGCCCCACAGATGGCTGGCCCCGCCTTGGGCCCTGCCCCAGATGCCTGATCAGTTTGCTCCACTGCTGCTCCAGATGTTTTTGGACTCCAGTTCTCATCAGCTCCAGCCAGCATGGCCAATGGCCAATGATGAAGGAACTTCTAATTCAATGAAATCTGGATGGCAACAAGTTATTCACCCCGTTCTACTGTGTAACTGATACAGCTCCTACTTACAGAGCATATTGAGCAAACAAGTCTTTCTGTTGAGCAAATAATAAATAAATAATAATTCAGCCATCTCATAACATTAACATGACATAAAATAGACTCAATTCAGCCTAACCATGGCTAACAGATAGCCAGAAAAATTTAACAGTATACAATAATAATGTCTATGGGGGTGTTGCTTTTTGCTTGCATTATTAACTGGAAGCATACTGTTAAAAATAGATGTTTTCGATTTTCCAGGTTCCCTTCTATGTGAATGAATGAAATATGAATACATATATATGAATATATGAATGAAGGAAAGAGCCCCAAATGTCTGGTAAATGAATATACAAAGCTCCCCATGTGGCCAGGTAATAATAGAAATTCTTTTATTTGGTACATTTCAGTTCCCTAGGATTGTATCCAAATAATGCAAACACAGAGTAAACCCATTAGTCATGACCATTGATCTCTGAGTATGATTTACTTGGCTATAACCCCTTCCCGCATTTCATTGTTGTCATTAAGGCATTGCATTGCATCATTTGGCTGATTTATCAAGACTTTGAACTACTTCCCCCCTAAAGTTTCCAACTCTAAAGAGGCTCTGTGCTTTATTTTATTTTAAACTGAAGCAGTGAACCGCAAATATATTTAGGTATACAATCTTAGTACGGTGGACTGTCAGATGAATTCTATCCCACTCCAGCAATGCAACAATGGATATAAAGCTGGCATTCTTGTGTTAAATTTTGCTGATAACCAGCTGTGTGCAAGAGGCGTACCTGCACAGTTAGAGGGAGTTATGCCACTGAATGCCAATTGCTGGAAACAGGCAGAGAGTATTGTTGCACTCAAGACCTGCTTTCGGGCTTTCCATGGGCATTTGGTTGGCTATTCTGAAAATAGGATGGTCTAGATGGGCCATTGGCTTGACCCAGCAAGGCTCGTCTAAATATCCTAATGAGACTACCTTTCAAAAGTTTTCTGAAGGTGGAGAGATGAGATAATGCAGGATTGCAAATGACTGTGTGAGGAACAACTTTAAAACTATGATGAATCTTTCATAATACGGTGAACCTCCTTTTTCCTCTTGCAGATACTGTTCTGAGAGGAACATGAAGTGTTGGCTTAGTTGCCAGATCCTTGAATAAAAAGAAAACAACAAAGTTTTCACAGAGGTATGTTACTTTAGTTTGACATTTGGGCAGGGACAAATCTTGGGAGCAACAGGTTCCATCCCATTAGTAAGACTCAACTGGTTGAAGCAATCAATCGTGCTGCTCTGCATTTCTTCCCTGGGCCCATTCTAGCAACCTCCGTAAGTGGCTATGCACCCAGCATACACACACTTCTGTCTCTTCCAATTAGGCTTGTATGTGATGCCAATCCTTGGGTAAAGTGTTTGTACTTACCTTCTAGATTGGAGACAGGAGGAAAAAAAATTGTTTTGAAATGCCAGTCAAGTCTTCTAGCCTTCGCAAGTGAAAATGCCTTTTCTATCATTTTAGACAAGACACCTGGCTTGTTTCCTGTTGTGATTCTCATTATTATAGTGAATCAAAACAGGATGAAAATTCCACCCCATTAAACCTGCAATTTGGCAACAGGCTGCATTATCCTATGTCCTTTTGGACAATGATATTTCAAGAGCCTTTTATGCTTCCATATGTATGGCTGGAAAAGAGGAGACAGCATGATTTTTCTGTCTCTCTCTCTCTCTCTCTCTCTCTCTCTCTCTCTCTCTCTCTCTCTTTCCTTGCATAATTCATCAGCTGAATGTTGAAAATCTAACATCTAAACCCAATATTTCCATTGGCAATTACTTCAACATCTATTATTTTTCATGTGCCTCTGAGCATGATGGCAGAATCAATAGCCTCAGGGACTATTGCCAAAGCAGATTTGATTCTTAAGGTTGTACTTCATTTCCACAAAACAGACAATGGCAAGTGGGGGGGAGGAGAGGGGGAACACTTCCAGGAACCAAAAGATACAGCGCACTGCCTACATCAACTTCTGCAATGTCTGCAGTAACAAGGCATTTGATGTTTTCTTGAAAATGTTCCATTATCAAGAAGTTGCATGAGCTTTCCACATCACATAAATTAGCTTCAATTCAGAATCTAGCAGAATATGCAGAATATTGGAGATATAAAAATATATGTACCAAGATGCACCAATGTGTTGGTGGTTTGCAGCACAAAACAAACAATCCATAGCATTCTTTTGGGGTTTGCATTTTTCCCCTCTAAAAAAGACATGTTCTATTTACAGAGAAGTTATGGTCCATTCTTCATTTGCCAAGAATTTGCCAGAAGAGGAAGAGCAGTTGTGCTGGACATCATGTGGCAAATGACCTCCGGTGATGTGGCTGCAACAAGAGCTTCACAGCAGCTTTCTGCAATATGGTAAATTCCAGATGTTGTTAGACACAAACTCCCATCAATCTCAGCTAGCATAGCCAATAGTCAGGGATTATGGGAGTAGTAGTCCAAAACATCTGGAAGGCACCGTACTGGGGAACCCTGCTTTAGAGAAAATAATCAGAGCATAATCTTCCTGTTATCTGTGCTGCAGTCATAATGTTATATATGGTTAATAATGAGGGCCTTCCAAGTGACCTAGACATATTCTTTCCTCTACTATTGGTTTCTTTTAGAACTTGGAGGGCAGAGGGCAGAGAGAAGGAACTACTGAATTTGTGCAATAATTATTCCATCTTCCTTATGATTTTTGAGGGATAAGCATCAGCTGAAATTCTATACATGTGAGAAACCACCATTGTCCTCAGTGGGACTTAGTTCTAATAGGCATGTATAGGAGTGCGCTGAAAAATAAAGTCTGGAGATATGGGGTTGTTTCTAACTGTGCCCATCTCTCCTCAAAGTACTCTTTGCCTTCTCTCAAATTTATATCTGCAAAGGCAAGCAGTGCAGCCATCATGCATGAATCACCTCTGCAGCTCCAGAGTGATATTTACCTTCCAGGAAATGGCCTTAGCTCTGTTGTCAAAGAAAAGAAGACCAATGTTCCCCAGTCAGCATAGGAAATGAGCTCAGACATCATTAAATTCAGGTGAAAAGAAAGAAAGAAAGAAAGAAAGAAAGAAAGAAAGAAAGAAAGAAAGAAAGAAAGACTTCAACTGTCTCAAGGTCAGATTAAGAAATGGTATTCTAGAACATATTAGTTCTATTTTGTGTTAACCACAAGAGCAATTGGATCCATTTAGATTCCTCCCCCTTTATGTATTTATTTATTATCCTTGGACAATAGACATTTCATCTTAAATGAAGTGTAAGAACTGCATCTGTATAAAAGGAATGAATACACACATAACATTATATGTATACGATTCTATCGATATGTGCACGTATACATATAATATATATGTTATTGAGATTCACAAAAGAGACTTTTTTAATGTGGCAAGACATTTTGGATTCTGCCCTCCAGCTGCTCTCATAAAAATGAGTCATATACACCATGATGCCAGCAAAAGGAGTTCTTGTTCATTTTTGTGTAGATAAACACCTGACTAGGGGATCAAGGGTCTCAGTAGCTCCTGTGCAAATGGCCCTGCGAAGGCATGCAGGTTAAAGATGGAAAAAGTGGGAATGACCCCAATTCTTTTGCCACACATTCATATCTGCAAAGAAATGACTGAACATGACTTATGTCTTCTGCTGCAGAGGAAAGTGTATCTATTCTGTTCTCATTTCTGCTAGAGAAAAGTATTTCATTTTTCAGCTACCGAAGTTTGATTGGCAGATTGTTTCATTTCTTCTTTTTCCTTTTGGAGTGATCAGAATTGTTCTAGTCCCAGGAACATTGAAGTTGATTTTTTTTTTTTTACATTGTATTAAGACAGGAATTAATGAAAACATTATCAAGAATTGCTGATAATTTATGATACCCCCTGGGCTTTTCCCTGATTTAATTAGAATACTGATGAAGACGGTTGTGCACTGTCTAAAACATATTCCTGTTTTTTTTTTTATTCAAAGAAACTGTCTTGTAGTAGCATGATAGGATGGATTCTTTCAAAACAATAAATGAATGCATGTCAACGATAGAGAGAGAGAGAGAGATGCTACATTTGATATAAAAAAATCTGTCTGATTTTTCTCATTGGATTTGTTTGTCCATCTTGGCTTGTAATTCTCCATATGCTGTTGCCACTCACTTTAAATTAAAATGCAGCAAAATGTCAAACTGGGTTTCTTAAGCATTCTGGTGGGGTTCTGTTGAAAAACTCCCTTCACTTCATTACTATTCCCTTAATATTGATTTAGTTCTTTTGCATATTGGCTGACATGCCCTGCTATTTCTCTGAAGCCATATAGGATAGATATACCATCAGACTTTCATAATCCCATGGAATTCTTTGTTTGGCAACCTTTGTTCCATTCCACTACAGTGGTACCTCAGTTTACAAACTTAATCCCTTCTGGAAGTCCATTCTTAAACCAAAACTGTTCTCAAACCAAGGAGCGCTTTCCCTAACGAGGCCTCCTGCTGCCGGTGCCTTTCCACCATTTGGATTCTGTTCTTAGACCGAGATAAAGTTCACAAACCGGGACACTACTTCCAGTTTTGCGGAGGTCATAAACCGAATTGGTCATAAACAGGACTGTTCTTAAACTGAGGTACCACTGTACTGTATAGAGTTTGGGGAAGTCAATGTTCAACTATTTGTAAGTCACTACGAAGCCTGCATTGTACTCCACTAAGTTATACTCAGTGTAGACCCACTGAAATTAATGGATCGAATTAGTCATGCCTAATGATCTCAATGGATCTACTCTGAGTAGGACTAACACTGGATACAACCCTCCATGTTGAAGTGTTTAATTAAACATTGAAGGAGAAGCCACTCTGTTCACACAGCTAAGCAACAGTGGGTGGTAGACAGCGAGTAAGCTGGGAGAAACGTCTCCCATCTGAAACTGAAGACATTGTTCTCTATTCTCTTTTCTGCCTCAAGGATGTTAGCCCTTTAGGTCAGTATGAAGACAGCCAGGTACCCAGGGGGCAAGCTGACCCTGTAGTCCTATATTTGCTCTCCCTGCCTTCTGCTCTACCAGTCCCAATGGGACCAACTGTTGATAGATAAGTTGTGTGTGTGTGTGGCTATCGCGGCAATTATTTGCAAGGCTGTCTCAAAGAATAAATAACATTCTGAAAATAATGTTTGATAAAGCTGTAGAATTGAAGGGTGAAGACATTTGAAGTAAGGTGAATATGATTTCAATGTGTTGCTTTTTTCTTATACTTATATATTTAAAACTTTTAAAAAGAATTCTTTGAAGATGCATACTTGAAGACAGAAGGATGTAGTTCAAAGTAGGGATGATTGAGGGAGAGATTCTTTGTGAATTCTGAGATGAACTGCTCTGATCTGCACCTGTTGGACTAACATGGAGAAACATATATCACTATCATTTTGATTTTCACACTTCTTTGAATTTTACAATGTCATTCTCTCTTCAGAAAATGCATTGAAAATGTTGTTTTTAGAATACATTTAAAAATGCACACTCTGAGAGAGAGAAAATATTGTTAGAAATGTGTGTTTTGTGGCAGAGTAAATTCAAAAACAATAAATATTAAAATTTATGTGTGCTTAACAATGCAAATCTGCATAGAAATGGAATGGGATGGGTTTAGGAATGAAGACTTCTGAAATGGACTGATCTCTTCATGCCTTGTTCAAACACTTGAATTGTACTTTAGGATGTTATAATCCTATGTTACTGTCACCTAATTTGACTTCCTGACCTCCATCCATGGCAAACTGGCCTGAATTGGTCAAGCTTCATCAAATTTATTTATTTCTGTTAGGTTCACTCTTCTACTTTTCATTTGACTGTCATCATCCATTATAAAGCAAGCATATCATTAGGCGATTTGCCTGAATTTTGCCGGCAACTCTCGACTAATTATAATAAACAAAAGATGGCGCAATGCAGGGGTACGTATTCAGGCAACATTGGGCAACTAGTGGACTGGGTAAAGAAATAAGCATTCATTTCATGTTTTACAAAACCATCTGACCTGACACAGTGTAAGTAGGGTTCTCACACACACAGGAAGCTGGCCATGATTGGAAGTGTTGTCATGATCCAGAGGTCAGACTCTTTGTGGAATGAGGCTGGGGATTCTGAGTGAATTTTGCCTCTGTCCACAGAGCCAGCCCCAGTTGTCAGTGCTAACCTAGAAGCGCACGTGGAAGAGGAGTTCATTGTGTCCGTTCTGTTGCCCTCCTCTGACTTTAAGCACACCAGCTCGAAAACTACAGTCAAACCACAGTCCCTGCTGTTCTGTTAAAGCTGACAGCTGCTTAAAGGAGACAGGGCCCGTTTCTCACAGAAAGGGGACCTAGATACTCAAATAGAGCTGTGACTCCAATTTAAAGCTCAGAGGTGCTGCTGAAGCAAAAATTGAGCTTTGTTCTTATGGAGCTTTCTTTCTTACCCCTTCATGGAGCTGTCCAAGGTACTGCTGAAGGCAAGCCTAGATGTAGACGTACAGTGGTACCTCGGGTTACATACGCTTCAGGTTACAGACTCCGCTAACCCAGAAATAGTACCTCGGGTTAAGAACTTTGCCTCAGGATGAGAACAGAAATCGTGCTCCTTTGGTGCAGTGGCAGCGGGAGGCTGCATTAGCTAAAGTGGTGCTTCAGGTTAATAACAGTTTCAGGTTAAAAACGGACCTCCGGAACGAATTAAGTACTTAACCCGAGGTACCACTGTACTTTGCTTTGCTCTGCTTACCCCAAAGTGAACACTTACTTTGAATAAGAATCCCTATATGTCTGGTATTGTTGCCAAAACAGAACACACTCAATGCTTTGACAACTTTTGGATTCTTCTTTAAATTGAAGTACCCAGGTATGAGCTACTAAAACCTGTGAACCACCTTGAGACCTGTGGGTATAGGGTGGTGTACAAACAACAACAACAACAACAACAACAACAACAACAACAACAACAACAGTCTGGCACTTTGAAGTCTGGCACCTCTTTTCGATTATACTTTCTCAAAGTAGAGAATAATAAAACAATATAAGTAATAATAATAATAATAAACATTCTCCCATTCTCTGCCTAACTGAAACGTGGCGTCACAAATGAGCAAGCACTTTCAGCCAGCTTAATAAAAGAAGTCTTGATCACAATGCCTAAATCTAGACTAAGATCTCAGATTTGGTGAATCTCAGGGGAAAAGGAATTCTACAACTGTAGAGAAAGCACTTACAATACGCTGATATGCCTGCATTATGGCCAGGCTTGCGTCTCTCCCTCCTTGGAAGGAGGGGAGGGAACTCTGTTGCCATAGAAGAATAAATATCTTCCTTGCTTTCCATTGGATCCAGTCTCCATCCATTTTTTTTTTCTGACCCATCATGGACTTAAGGGATTCAGAGTCCCATTTTTTACATCAAGTGAGGCATCACTTATTTTTATTTTTGAACTGCTCTTTTATTATTGCCTATGTCCCGGTGGGTGGCACTGTGGTCTAGACCAGTGTTTCCCAACCTTGTGCCTCCAGCTGTTTTTGGACTACAATTCCCATCATCCCTTGCCACTGGTCTTGCTAGTCAGGGATGATGGGAGTTGTAGTTCAAAAACAGCTGGAGGCACAAGGTTGGGAAACACTGGTCTAGACCACAGAGCCTAAGGCTTGCTGATCAGAAGGTCGGCAGTTCAAATCCCCGCAACGGGGTGAGCTCCCGTTGTTAAGTCCCAGCTCCTGCCCACCTAGCAGTTCAAAAGCACGTCAAGTGCAAGTAGATAAATAGGTACCACTCTGGCAGGAAGGTAAACAATGTTTTCGTGTGCTGTTCTGGTTCGCCAGAAGTGGCTTAGTCATGCTGTCCACATGACCCAGAAGCTGTCTGCGGACAAATGCCCGCTCCCTCTGCCTATAGAGTGAGATGAGCACCGCAACCCCAGAGTCATCCGCGACTGGACCTAATAGTCAGGGGTACCTTTACCTTTTACCTTTATGTCCCAGCCAGGCCCGTGTCTTTACCCCAATCTCCTGTAGATAAAGGAGGCATCTAGCTCCCAATTTTCTTTGGCTGGGGTACTGATAGGACTGTTTAATCTGAAAACATTTCTTTTAAAAAAGTATACCCAGCTCTGTAAATACTTTAATGATTGACAACTGATTTATTTACAGTACAATCCTATACCTGTAGACTTGGAACAAGGTGTCATTATGTTTACTCCCAGGTAAGTGAGCACAGGATTTCAGCCTTGTTTTTCCCCAAGCTCATCTACTAAACAACCTTTACAGATGAAGAGACCAAAGTATTCTTCATTAAATAATACATCAGCAAAAATCATCTTTGCACACAGACATCTCAGCTGTTACCTGATCATCCGTACTCCCAGAGGAAGCAAGACTCTCTGCTCCATTTGCTTTTCTCAGTAGTTTGTGGAGCTCATGAAGGACAACATTCAAACTATTCTCTTTCCCCAACAAATTTCTGTCATTCTGAATGCCTTCAATCTCAATTTAAAAGAGCTGAACATTTGTTTGTTTTATTCATCCCAAGCTCTCAACACACACTGAGAATACTGAAGAGGCTGGGACAAACTTTTAGCAGATATATTTCCTTGTGCTCTGTGCAATACTTTTGAACAGTGATGTGTCTCAGCTGTTGAGACTTGTATTCATATCCTGGTAAATCACTTTGAAATGCAGCCATTTTAATAAACTCTTTGCTACTTTGGCAGCTGATCTAATATTGAACAGAGATAACTTTGCCACATCCCAGGATCATAATGCACTGCTCGGGATTGCTGCAAGTACACTTTATGAGGGAAATTCAATTTAAAATAATGGTTGGTGAAGTTCCTTCTGCTGAATTTGGAATCAGCTCGGCATATATGAGCTTTCTTGGGGGGAAAAATATCTAAGAGGGGTAAAAAACAAAACACCTTTGTCATATTCCTAAGAGTTTTCTTCTAGCTTCTAAAAAACGTCAGCCTGTGTCAAGTGCATGCAACATTTATTGCCTTGGAAACTGTCAGATTCAATAGTCCCCCTCTTTGAAAGCAACCCACCCAAGAGAGGAGATCTGGACAACAAAACACAATGGAGAGAACTGAACCAAATAGAGAAGACATTCATCAAATATAAGGCTCCTTGGTTGGATAGAGAAGATATTTATGAGTGTTTTCCCCAACACCCAAGTAGAGGAACACAAAACTAACTGGGAATTTCTCCAATGGCCAAAGTGCTCACTACTGTAGTAACACAGAGCTGCAAGGAAACCAGATAGTTGGTGTTGAGGCCTGGGGCAGGAATATCTGAATCCAACAGTTCCTCAGAGTTGCTTGCAGTACAGGGCTTGGCTGGGCTGCCCTGCTGCCCTGTTCCTCCTCCAGTGAGCCTTAGATCCCAGGTCTGGGCAGAGGTGAACCTTGAGAGCAATACATCTACGTATTGTGAGCTGCAGTGATGCCCAGTGTTCACTGGACTTGACAGGGCTGTTAAGAAGTCATGGGTCACAGGGGTGTGGCCAGTTCTGGTTATCTCCTCCTCTTTTCCCCTTACACAAAAGGCAGTGGAAGAAAAAGAAACAAATAGCAAGGGTGATTACAGAACAGGGGCACTCATCAGGCCTGGCTGGGTAGATGTGCCTTCCAGTTCTGAGCATGCTTGGAACAAAGATATGATTATGAAATAGTCCAATACTATCATGTGAGGCTGTTATTGAAACAGTCCTGACTCCTCACTAATAGTGGCTGTGCAGGATAGGCATCATAACAACAAATGGAGTGTAGCAGGGCTGACTTTTAGACAGTCCAATCAGCCACATGTTTTTTTTCTGCTTAAAGACACATTAGAGGGACTCTGCCATAGCTGTACTTTTGGACTGGGGTTGGCTGGGTTTCTGCAGAAGCCTGATTGGCCAGAGAATAGGAGATTGGCAGAAATGTTTACAGAGTTTCTCTGTGTTCAAACAGAAGCTGAAAATGTGTGTGGAACAGGAAAGACTGTGTGTGGCTTTGAGATTTAAAGGGGAGGTTTTTTATTTAAAAACTGCTTACCATTTAGCTGTACATTGGAAGGGTTGTACCCCAGTTGCCTTCGTAACCAGTCTGCACTGGTGAGCTTGTCAAATTCATATTCTGAACCAGGTAATTATGGACTTTGGCAATATCATTAATTTAAAGTTCTGCTTTAAATATTAAAATTTCTAACAGACTAAGCATGGCTTATCTGGTGGGCATTCTTAATTAGTACTCTATGAATATATTATGCTTGCTGTAGTATCTTCCTGTCTTCTCATTTTTTCTACACTTACTATTTTAATCAATATTTTGAGTCTCACTGATAAAACATCTTTGCTCAATGCTCTTCTTCACCCAGACTTGAATTTTAATGAGCAACATTTCAAGTCATTATCACCTTACACCCCAAATACACTGCAAAATGTCAGTCTGGTCAGAAACAAAACCACAAAATGAAAAAGAAGCCATTTATTTATTACAAATATTTTTATCACTCTGACAATTTTGAGAGCAGTTTAGAATTTTTAAATAGTTGCAAAACAAATTAAAATACAAATAATTAATAGCAGCAGTGCAATCAAGAGAAAATTTCACAAGTTCAATAATTGAAAGACCTGCTTAAAATGATACTCAAAGACGTGCCCTGAGGTTCTGAATAAGGTCATCACTGAGGTACAAATAAAATAGTGGCTACACAAACTTCAGCACAGGCTATGTGTAAAACTCTAGTAAAATTGCAATTCAGCCCTTCTGTGAGTTGAACATATTTTCTTCATGTAGAAAAGCAACATACCACTGATGGAGAATAAAATGAAACAAAATTTATTTTGAATACCAGAGTTAACCTGAGCATATTAAAACGGACATATTTATTTCATTTTTCTTTTATTTACTTGTAGAATTTCTTACCCTCCCTTCACCATAAGGTCTCAGGGTGGGTTACAGAAATATAAACTCAAAGTTAAAAACATGTAAGAGAAGCAAAACATCTTATATGTGTTATAAAAACCATTCCAAGCAAAAACAGCACAGTATAAATTACGTAAGGCAGAAGGGATAAGCCTCACAAAAATACCTTAACTGTCAAAGGCCTGGTTCATTCTTCAGCATATGACAAAAGCTATACAGTGAAGATGCTTGATGCATCAAGCAATTGCATTCAGTAACAGCTACATTTTTTAAAAAGAGATCAGACTTCATGGATCCTCAGATGATTATCTTGTTGTTGTCTTTTTGTTGTATGCAATCATCAGAGTGACTCTCTGAATGATGAGTATGAAATCTTAATTCCTTCCCCTTCCCAAATAATAATAATAATAATAATAATAATAATAATAATAATAATCAAGCTTTGATCTTGCACTTTCCTGATCATTAATCATTTCTAAGATAACACTGAACATAAGTGAGTGCAGAATGTTGTTTTCCTTATTAAATTGAATGATCTTTGCTGACAGAGCCAGTGGCATGTTGAATTATCATCTCTAATATAACAGGAGGATAAACAACACATTCCACGGAAGCCATTATGTCTCACCAGGGTGCAGATCCCTTTCCAGTCAGTTGGCAGAAGAAGAAAGGTAAATTGGTCGTTTTATTTTCTGACAATGTAATATATCATAAGGTTTCAGAGCCATCACCTCAGAACAAAGCAGTAGAATAGTATTACCTTGTTCTTGCATTATCTTTCTGCCACAGACTTAGTTCATTTTCTCATTCTTCCTAAACACTTCTTTACATGTTACACTGAACATTGGTACAAGCTGTTTTTACATGGACTGAAGTGTTTATATGAAATTGTACGGCTCAGCTATGGTGGGCACAGGTACATAGACAGTACATTCATTGCATAACAAGTAAGTGACAACATGGCACTCCCTTATACACAAAGCCCAGTCAAATCCAGTTAAGGCCCCAAACACAGTCAGCTGCCCCTAGAAATTAGGGTTTATGTCTTGAGATATTTGTAACTTTGAACAAATGAAAATAAATCTCTCTCTCTCTCTCTCTCTCTCTCTCTCTCTCTCTCTCTCTCACACACACACACACACACACACACACACACACACACACAAACAAACACAAATGCCCCTGTGGTTAATCTGCCTCAATTTCATCACATTATTACTAGTGTCCCAGCACAATGGTATCAGGGCAGCAGAATGTGGCATCTTCTGAAACTTCTCATGACAATCTGACATAAAACTTAAGGGGGCAAACAATATTCTTTGAAATAGTTTCAGTGACCAATTGATTTATGGCTAAAACATTTGTAAGTGCTATTTTTTCCCCTGTGAAAATTTCTTCTGTTATTACCAAAAGTGCATATTTAAACAAGTTTCCGAAAGGGTCTTAAACTATGGTGGATAAGGTTCCAATGTCAAGAAGCAATATACCTCAGAATACCAGTTGTTAAGTTGTGTTACTGTTTTATTTATATAGTGACTTTCAGCCGAAAAGGCTCCCAAGAATGGACAGATACATACAAATACAATATTGCAAATACAAACTATATACATTCAAAACATTTCAACAGTATTACAAACTAGCTGCTGGGATTCAGAGGACGGGAAGATGTTGTTGTGTCCATTCCTTAAGGGCTTACCATAGGCACCTGACTGGTCATTATGAGAACAGAATGCTAGACTAGATGATGCTTTGACTTGATCCAGCAGGATCCCTGTAATGTTCATTGATATTTCTGCTTCCTAGAAACAACAGCTTTTTTTATTTTTCTGTTGTACTTTGGAGTTTCAATCTGGAGTTGGTTGAAACTTTGCAATGACTGAGTGATCTCTGTAGAAGAAGCATGTAAATTGTTTTGGTGGTTTTCTGGATGAAACACTGGGTAGGCATGCATTATTGATACCATTAACATTTAATGTTCCTCTTTCTTCTTATTGATCCTTTCATTTCTCAGTTCCCTACAGCAATGTCAGCAGAGCCTTTCCACTGCTCCTCTGATGGAGAGCATTTTCTGTCAGTAAGCTCTCTGCTTTATAATGATGCCTATCAGCTGCCAGTGTCTCATTTCTTTAGAGAAAAGATGATCCATGTGTTTTGATCTACCAAATATGCACAAATCATGGGGCTAAACACTATGCATTAACATTTAACCACTATGGCTTTTTCTCACCTTCCATTTGTTTGAACGGCAGAGGACAATAGTGCTACTGCTTTGAGTCATGCTGGACTCTTTATTGTCATTTTCTTTAGGGCTGTCATCCAATTAAAACAAATTTTGGTTGACTAACCAGGTCAATTTTAATAAAAATTTGCATAGATTTGCTTATTAATAATAGCACGACTATACCAGTTGAACACGGCCAAGCATCAGCACTTGACCTGAAAGCACTGGTGACAAAAATTTGCAAAGGAAAAGGCACACAAAGTGAGATTTTGATGTGCCTGGAATTGAAACTTTTAAAAGATTTAAATTTTAACATCACAATTCACAACATTATACACAATGATTTGTGTACTAAAATATTTTTGTGTTTGAGAAAGATAATCAAAGAGTGTTTTATTACTTATTCTTGCCATTTAAAATAAATTTAGTAGTTTCAAGTTTTGAACTTCTTCATTTTACTGGGTTTACTTAAGACTCCTTCCTCCAAATACACATTCAGACTGTCCATATTAAAAAATAAATAAATAAACTTGCAATTAATCTCTATTTGAATTATGAAAATATTGCAGTTCGTTGGATCAAAGTTAGGACATGTCATACATTTCAGAATTACAAACATATAAGGTTCACCTTAGAACTAATTTTGAGTTTTGGCAGCATCACTAAGTACAGTCATACCTTGGTTCCCGAATGCCTTGGAACTCGTACGTTTCGGCTCTTAAACGATCAAAAACCGGAAGTGAGTGTTCTGGTTTTCGAATGATTTTCAGAAGCCAAACCTCTGGCGTGGCTTCTGATTGGCTGCAGGGTGTTCCTGCAGCCAATCAGAAACCTTGTCTTGGTTTTTGAGCAGTTCCGGAAGTCGAACGGACTCCCAGAACACGTTTTGTTTGAGAAAGAGGGTATGACTGTATAAGGCCAATAAGGTTCTTCTACTTAATTTATAAAATAATTGCTAAATCTGCCTGGAAGTTGCATCTTTTGACCAGGAAGTCCTTCTTCCTAATTTTATGCAAAGCAGGAAAGGATTTTTGTAGAAACATGTTGAAAGGATGGCCATATTATTTCTTTTACTCTAACTTCCTATCAGTTCAGAAAATCCACTGCTTTAACATTTAATCCAGTGTTTGCTTAAAAGACTTCTGCAAAGGAGACTGTATTACTTTTTGAGGCACCCGGATGAACAGCTTGTACCTTCAGGAAATTTTTCCTAATGTTTACAGGAAATCTCTGGAGCAGCAGAAAGCAAATTTGCTCCGTCTTCTATGTGACAGCACTTCAAATATTTGAGGATTGCTATTATATTACCTCTTAATCATCTCTGCTCTAGGCTAGATATGGTTTTGTATTATTATTTATTATATGTTAAACTTATTAGTTACTCCCTGCCCCCCAAAGTAACTCAGAGCAACTTAGTCCTCCCACTTTTGCTCATAGGGTTGGATTTCCAGATGCCTCACCCTCTTGGTCACCCTGAACAGATTATGTTTGTTGGTAGTTGTGTGGATGAGCAAGATTTAGCAGCGCAACCTGTCACGGAGGAAAACTGCCTTTCTAGATATTTTCTCTTCATCACAATAGTATAAAAAAAGGCACAGACCCCTGTGCTTTTTCCTCCTGGAGGTTAAGTGCTGCTAGAAGTGAGGATAAGGAATTCTGCCATTACTCAAAGCCACCCCTTCTTTATTACAGATTCAGTTGTTCCAAGGCTGAGTCCTGAGAGCAAAAACAGATTGCACACTAAGCTCTGACCCCAAAGCTTCGTGTGACAAGGATCTCGGATGTACTCCAAAAACTTGGCTCATCTGCAGTAGATTATCTGCCCTCTGCTCATGGGCAGGCAAAAGGAGTCTGTGAATTTTCTGACTGCATTCCAACTGGGATAGTTCTCAAACACTTAGGCTCCATCTGCCGTATAATCTATATTTATTAGATATAATTTTTGGTGGTTCACATTCACAGAATTAGGGAAGGGGGAAGAAAACAAATTGGCCCATTTTTTTAATGAGCACCTACTGTACCTAGTTCACATTGTTTAAACCAATATGCAAACCAAAGTACAACAATCACTCAGCATTTACACATGTAAAAAACATTTACATGTTTTTATGATGAAGTTCTCTGACCAGAAAATGGAGGATAGTGTGCATAAAATACGCCCACATACAAAAGAGCATTATATTGGAAAAAATGTGTACATTAATCGAAACGACATACAAAGATGTGCATTAGGAGAAATTAACACTAAAGTACTGATGATTTTTCATGAGGAGCTTTTGTTATTGAAGAAATTGCAAAGTTCTGTGGAAATCTGGAGACCTAAATTTAAGAAACAGCAAGACAGCAAAACTGACAGTTTCATACATCCCTAACTAGAGTGCAGTTTCAGCGCTGGCTCCAACTCTTCCTCTTCTGCTTTTCAATAGTGGTTGACAGCTGCTCTTCCAAAGTCCCAGCACCACACATTGCTGCCACTTACTGAAGGGGGAGATGTGGGGAGCTCAGTGTGGCACAGAGTGGTGCTGGCAATCTGATTCTCCTGCTGCCATGCACTGTACCATGCTGAGCTCCCCATATCTCCCCATTCCCACCCCCTTTGGTAAGCAGCAACAATGTCCAGTGTTGGGAATCCCAAAGATCAATTCAGCCCCACCCACCCTGCAGTGTCAGCTGCTACTGCTTTTTTCACGTGCCATTTCATTTTCTGTGCCCGTACATGCTGAATTACACAACTACATTCAGGATGAATACCCTCCTGAATTTTTCTATTTTCATTCTATGTAAATTGGACTAGTGTGTCCTTGTGGCTTAACTAAACAATAGATGTTTCATTGTTGCCTTTTAAGCAATTGTCCAAGCAGACAGAGAGGACACAAAGACATAATTGGCTTGGCTTCACTTACAGTAATTTAATTCGTCACATGTTATCTCTTAGTTATCAATCACTAGACCCTATGGGGCTTTTCCTTGCTGAAGAAAGATGGATGGGTATGGGTAAGTCAGCTGGCTTTATTGGACCAGCTGCCACGTCACTGGGTGCTTTTGTTGAAGAAGATTGCCTTCTTTCAGTCAGCGTGCACAGAGTTTGCACAGGGAAACTCGTCTCAGCCAATTCCTCCCCCGCCCCTTTTAATTTCATTGTAAGATTGGATGCTCGCTATTGTTAGATTAATGCAAAAGAGATGGCTTATTTGATTCCCTAAAAATTACTTTAGAAACCTGTTCCTGCATAGTACAAGCTCCAGAGGGCAATTCCATCAATTACCCTACTCTTCAAAGGATTTTCTTTCTAGTGTATGGATTTTTCAATAGGAGGCTATAAAAAAGATGTAAGTAGATTTTCTGTTCAATGTGCTTATTGAATCAGCACTGGATCCATAGTAGGAAGAGCTGTTGATTTCTTTCATGCATCTAATCTAAGAAGAGCGCAGCAACATGATGCTTGAGTCAATTATAAAAGCTTTGAGGTATGTAAGGTGGTACATTTGCAGTCCTTAACATCTCTTTGCCTGTTCCATCTGTTCCTTCTAATATATTTCCATCTGCTAGCTAGCACATGCTGGATTAATGGATCTTTGTCTTGAAATGGGTAGATCAGGCGTGGAAACTTGCGGTCTCTCAGAAGTTGCATGACTGTGAGTCCCATAATCTCTGACTATGTGAGCTAGAGCTGGCAGGAGTACAGCACTCTGTGGACCCCAACATATCCCCCAACCCTGGTGTAAGGGATGGTCAATTTGCCATCTTGGATGTGAGTCCCTGGAAGACCTTCTCCCTGCCTTGCAGGCCTTTTCCCACCTGGTCTGGGAGAGCAGGGTCCTGATTGATTCCAGATACAAAAGCTAAAGCTACTGAAGAGGCCAGAGATCATCTTGGTTGCCTCTTAGTGCAAACCTAGGCCATGAAGCCTGAGCTTTCATAGCCACTGCCTGCCATGAACCATTGCTGGCAGGATTGGCAACAACAGCAGCCAATATGGTAATATTTTATTCTTTTGTTAATTATGCTGTTTTAAACATGCATTTTATATTTGACTTTATTTAGTAATCCACACCAATAGTCCTATTCACACAACTGATAACATCATTCTCTCATGTGTGTGGTCTGTCCCACCAGAAAATCTTAATGAGAATAACAGCTTTTCCTGTGAAAGACATTAAATGAGCAGATCAATAAAGGCACTGAAAACTTCAAATATTGAAAATATATGACCGAAGGAAAAAGCACACAACTATTTTCCTGTCACCCATATAAACTTCAAGGCTATTACTTTTCTTGGCTCCTAAGGCATGAGAATTGGAAGCTCCAGAACTATTCCTATAGGAACCCCATACAATATATGTTATTTGCCAAGATGTTCACTGTAAGTAGGGCATGACGGTGTAGTGTTGCTTCTATTAATTGCTCTCCATGGGGAAAAGCAATCCCAGGGAATAAATCCCTGCAGGCAATGCATATGTCTCTAGAGGCTGACATCTCCTTTTTCTAGGACAGGGCAGCTGCTGTCATTTGTGTGGGGTTCAGGTGTGTGCTAGCTCCAGGCAGATATGGAAGCAGCTCAGCCATGTTCATCTTTGTTCTCTTCTCAATTCACACCTTGCAGACTCCTGTTTCCCTGTCCTTTCTCCACACTATCGGAGCACATCAGTGTTGAATTGCAGACAAGATATTCACTATAGCAATTATCACAGGGTTGCCATATGTCTGGAATTTCCCGACGTAGCTGGAACACGGCAGTCAGAAGCCGTGTCCGGGGTTCTGACTGCTGTGTTTTTCGCTGAAATGCACGGGAAAATCTGTACATATGGCAACCCATGTCTAGTCTAGATTTTGCCGAATTTCCTTAAAAATACAGTGGATGCTTGGGTTGCGAACGTGATCTTTGCGGCGCATCTGTACACTCGCAGATTGCGATTCAGCGCATGCACAACCGCCGAAACCCGAAAGTAACCCATTCCGGTACTTCCGAGTTTCGGCGCATCCGTAACCTGAAAAAACGCAACCTGAAGCGTCTGTAACCCGAGGTATGACTGTAGCTCAAAAACTGCAAAAAAATGAGATTTTGAAAAAAAAAAGCAGCTCAACAACTTTACAAAAAAGAGCAAAACCTCAACAACTTTTGTGTCTGAATTTTCACTTTTTGACATATGGCAACCCTAAATTATCATGTTTGAGATAACAAAATAAGATAATGCCCATCTGGATCAATTACCACATGTAAGACTGAAAAAGAAGCATTTTATGTATGAGAATGGCCACACCATTAGAATGGAAGAATGGAGCAGCTCTTCAGCCTTGGGGTGCTTCTGGATTCAGTATTGCCATGGGAGGCCCAGTGGCAAAACACATCTTGTAACAGCTGCACCTGGTGCAACAGCGATGTCTGTTCCTGGACCAGGAGAGTTTGGACACAGTTTCCCCAGGCATTGGTAACTTCAAGACTGGACTGCTGCAATGCACTCTAAGTGGGGCTTCCCTTGCCCTTGTTGCGAAAGCTGCAATTAGGGCAGAATGCTGACAGGGGTGAGAATTTGCCAGCATATAACAGCTCTGCTCAGAGGTCTGTACTGGTTGCCAGTTTGCTACCACGCTAAGTTCAATGTGTTACCAGTAGCATATAAAGCCCTTAACAACTTGAGATCATTCTTACTTTCAGGATCTCCTTACTCCATATTTGTCCATTTCACTGCTTCATACATGTGCCACATATAATATTCATTTCACATTTGTAAGAAACCCATCTTTTAGTGTGGCAACACCTTCATTTTGGAACTCCCTGCCTAATGACGCCAGACAGGCAACCTCGCTGTGCTAATTTCAGTGTCACCTTAAATCATTTTTGTTTAAGCAGATCTACTCAGACATGTAGAAGTTGAGATTAAAACTTGCTAGCCTATTCTTGATTTTAATGATTGTAAAATACCTGTTTTAAACACCTGTTTTTACAGCCTTTTCTTGATAAATTTAATGTTTTTTTTGTCATCCACTTAGAAGTTTTATTACAATCAAGTGGCGCATATATAAAAAGAGACTTACAGCCAGCTGATTGCAGAGCTGCAATCAGCTGATTGTAAGTCTTTAGAATACCCTTTTTAAAATAAAGACATATTATTGGTTTTACAAAGAAGAAAAAGATAAGTACAAATAAACACAAATCAATAAAATCATACTGTATGAGGAGATTCTCCGAATCTTGAGACTTTCCCCTATCCCATCCACGGACTCTTATTTTAAACATGTGTAGCTGCATATTAGTCCGTACTCCAATTTTTTAATCAAACCATATAGTCCATAATAGTTTTTTGTTTTTTACTCTACAAGTGAGTCAAAATCCTGCTCTTGTTTACAATGGTCTCCTAAATAGTTTATAATTCCCTCCCATTGTTTTATAAAGTTTTATTCTCTTGGTTTCTGAGTTTTCCAGTCAGCTTTGCCAGCTCGGCATAGTCCATCAGCTTGGTCTGCCATTCTTCTCTGGTAGGGACTTTGTCATCTTTCCAACGCTGGTAGAAGACCCTTTCAAAGCACCATTCAAGTAAGCACTTTGAAAGGGGTTTTCAAAGGTTACTTGATGTCTTTGTTATAGCATGTGATAGACAGGTAGGCACCTCTGCCCACCTGCCAGACTTGACCCATTAGAGACAGGGGAGGTAATGCTCTGGCCCACTGGCAAGATCCAGTTTCCAACCCCTGATTGATGTTTAGCTGCAACCCATCAACATTAGAAGCTTCTGGGGCCAGATAGTCAAAGAACATAATACCCACATAGAACCAACTGCACTGGTTCCTGGTGCATTTCCAGGCTCAGTTTAAACTGCTGTTTGTTACCTTTAAAAGGGTGCCACTGTGGCTTGCTGATCGGAAGGTCGGCGGTTTGAATCCCTGCAACAGGGTGAGCTCCCGTTGCTCTGTCCCAGCTCCTGCCAACCTAGCAGTTTGAAAGCACGCTAGTGCAAGTAGATGAATAGGTACCACTGCGACGGGAAGGTAAATAGAGTTTCCGTGCGCTCTGGCACTTGTCACGGTCCTCCGTGCACCAGTCATGCTGGCCACATGACCCGGAAAACTGTCTGTGGACAAATGCCGGCTCCCTTGGCCTGAAAGCAAGATGAGCGCCACAACCCCATAATCACATTTGACTGGAGTTAACCATCCAGGGGTCCTTTATCTTTACCTTACCTTTAAAACTCTAAATAGTGTTCTACAATGGCTGGAGATTCAAAACCATCTTCAAAGGCAGCCCCACACAGAAGGCATTGTCTGGATACTACCAGGGCATAAATAACTGCAGCAAATTTCTGTTCACAGCAGTTTCACTTGGGGTTGCTGATTATGGAGAGGGGATTGACACTCAAGAAAGCACAGAAGGAAATTGCACTCAACAGCTAAGCTGCAACAGAGCACTCAGCAAGTTGGGATGTGTGCATATATGTGCGTATATGTATATATATATATATATATATATATATATATATATATATATATATATGCTTTCGTAGATTTTCACGGGTATAGGAATGCAGGTTTTGGTGTCCTCGGGTGTCTTCCCGTGTAAAAGTTGGGGTGTCTAGGCGACGTTTCGACGAGGTCTCACTCGTCATCTTCAGGCTGGTGCTTTCGGCTTCTTGTTACTGGAACAGAGCAGGATCTCAGTGTTTGAGTTCCTATAAATACTGTTGAGGAGGTGTGGTGTATAGCCTCCAATGTTCTGGGCAGAGAGGAAGTTCCCAGGCTAGTGTGCCTTTTCTTCTTTTGTTCCTTAATTGCTTGAGGGATATCTTGAGTGATTTCTTGAGTGATATCCTGAGTACCACTTAGGTGGGTCATTAGGTGTGGATTAGTTGCTAAAGCCTTTGTGTCTTGACCTCTTGAACTTTGTGAAGAGTTTTTCTGAGAAGATGGCTGTACTGCACTTAGTTGTGCTCTGGCTTGGCTTCGTGTATAGGGGCGAGCTGTGGTTTTGTGGCCTGTGCCAGCCAGATCTGTGTAGGGATTGCAGGGGGGTGCAGCATCCGGAGGTGCCACCATGGTTTGGCTACTGGATGGTGTCTGTAATTTATCTGTGGAGAGGGTCTGGGTTTGGGTCTGGTGTGGTTGATTGGTGATGGCGTTCTGTGTGCCTCTGGATCTGGTGTCAGTTTTTGTGGGGAGGGCTAATTTCCAGATGTCTGGCAAGCGGGATGTGTCGTCACGCTTGTTCATGTTGTGAGGGTGTTTTTCTATCTCGATGGCTTCCATGATTATTCTCTTGTGGTGATGTTCCATGTTAGAGAGCAATTTGGAATCTGCAAAATTAATTTCGTGTCCTGTTTCTTTCATGTGTTGGAAAAGAGAGGAAGTTTTTTCTTCTTTTTTGACGGCATTCTTGTGTTCTGCGATACGTGCATTTATTCGTCTGTTTGTTTGTCCAATGTACGTGGCTGGGCAGACTTTGCAGGGTATTTCATAGACCCCTTGGTTTTCCAACTGGATTTTATCCTTGGGGTTTCTGAGGATATTGGCTATTTTTTGGTTGGCGCAAAAGGCTGTTTTGATATTGTGTTTATGGAGGATTTTGCTAATTTTATCTGTAGTGCCCTTGATATAAGGAAGGAGGGCCATGCCATTGTTTTCTTCTGTGTCTTGGTTTTTTGGGGGTGTTTCTTTTTGCTCTCTAACATGGAACATCACCACAAGAGAATAATCATGGAAGCCATCGAGATAGAAAAACACCCTCACAACATGAACAAGCGTGACGACACATCCCGCTTGCCAGACATCTGGAAATTAGCCCTCCCCACAAAAACTGACACCAGATCCAGAGGCACACAGAACGCCATCACCAATCAACCACACCAGACCCAAACCCAGACCCTCTCCACAGATAAATTACAGACACCATCCAGTAGCCAAACCATGGTGGCACCTCCGGATGCTGCACCCCCCTGCAATCCCTACACAGATCTGGCTGGCACAGGCCACAAAACCACAGCTCGCCCCTATACACGAAGCCAAGCCAGAGCACAACTAAGTGCAGTACAGCCATCTTCTCAGAAAAACTCTTCACAAAGTTCAAGAGGTCAAGACACAAAGGCTTTAGCAACTAATCCACACCTAATGACCCACCTAAGTGGTACTCAGGATATCACTCAAGAAATCACTCAAGATATCCCTCAAGCAATTAAGGAACAAAAGAAGAAAAGGCACACTAGCCTGGGAACTTCCTCTCTGCCCAGAACATTGGAGGCTATACACCACACCTCCTCAACAGTATTTATAGGAACTCAAACACTGAGATCCTGCTCTGTTCCAGTAACAAGAAGCCGAAAGCACCAGCCTGAAGATGACGAGTGAGACCTCGTCGAAACGTCGCCTAGACACCCCAACTTTTACACGGGAAGACACCCGAGGACACCAAAACCTGCATATATATATATATATATATATAGTAGAAAACTATAAAGTTAACAAGTTCCTGTATCATGTTTTATAACCACAAAAAAAAAGAAAGAAAGACAGATGGCCTAATAGCTACTTTAAGACAAATATATGTCAAGCCTTTCATTTGAAATGAACAGCCACCCCATGAAATAACCACTTTGAGGAAATGTTCATGGATTCCAAATGCGTTTCAACAATAAGCAGTCCTCCTATATGGTCTAAGAAAGTCTTAAAGATTCCAAATCTCACATCACACATAATGGGCAATACCTGGCTTTCAGCCCAATTTGTCAAATGCAATATAACAACACTTTTAAAATAGTTTTGTCACTTTTAAAATGTACACAAATAGTAACCCCTGTGTTTCAATTCACATGCAATTATTCTGGATTCTGCTTTTTCCATCTACCTTAAAATGCTAGGCTGAGAGGATAGGTGACTTCATGTTGGCATTATGTCATGTTCTTTCCTTCAACTGATAGCTTTAACTTTGATATTTTTAATCTCAGATTCTAAGGGGGAAAACTAATACTTTGGCCATGGCATTAATGCAATTCCATTGTGATGATCTTCCTGCACTGGTTGCACAATACCAAAGCATTTTTTTTAAAGCTGTAACTGCTATCGTTCAATATGTATGATGTACCACCAATGTTGTACGATTTTTTATAAGCCTCCTTTTCTGATCATTTCTCTTGCTGATCCACAAACAAGCCCATAAAAATATTTCATTTCATTTTTATTTATTTATTGCTAACGAAATACATTCCTTTGGCCTTTGGCTTGTTTAGGAGCCCCCATCAAGTTGGCAGGTATAGGATCAAAAAGAACTGAGCAATTCAGGTACTTTGAACTGTGCATACTGCTGGAGGTGATTTTTGACGCTATGATCCTGTCACTGGAGATTAGCTCAAGGAAACAATCATTCACTCAAAGGAAGCTAAATGTGCTTTGACTGAAATAGCATGAGCTACTGCATATTGAATGTGAGAAGAGAACTTATTGCTGTAGTTTCTTCAGTTACCATGAGACAACTTTTAGCTTTTGAAGTTTGGAACCATGTTAATTTCTTCCTCGGCAAAAAAAAATATACCGGTAAACTTTTCACGGTAGAGATATTTGCATGGTGTGTAATCAGGAAATGAAAGGTCATCTGGTCAGCAAATGGACTGAAGACTAGTGTGAACTGCAATGTGATGAGATTTTCAGCCTTTTCTCCACCTTTATTGTGTCTGCACTGAGTTCTCAAGTGTAGCTAATTTGGATAAAGAATGAAATGTTGAATTCCAGTTCATCCCTGCTCAGAGACTGAACCATCTTTGATTCACTGTGACAGTACTTTGAGACACTCAGAGGATAAAATGCCTCAGATCTGTTGTGATGGTTGTCACAATTAAGAACAGAGACTATATGCTTGAGGTGTCACCAGCTTTCCCTTGTTATAGTTGTCTGGATTGTTTTCAGTCTGTATCTGCTCTAATGGTGATATGGTCCTTGGGGATATGTCCCACATCCTCTTGCAGTCTTGACTTTTGTCCTGGTTGGCCAGTTAAGGCAAGGAATCATTTATTTTTTATGAAAGGGAATTATCTCCATGCAAGAGTGTGCAATAATCAGGGATAAGGAGGCAGTTATATTTATATCATTTTGAAATACTTAATTATCTTCTTGCCACATCAATTTCCTAAATGCAAGGGGTGGCACCATTTAGGAAGACCATGTGGGTTTGAAAATGTTGTCCACCCTCTAAAATCTCTTTGCTCTCCATATTCAGAAATCTGAAATTATATCCTTGCCTGAAATATATACATTTGGTCTATCTAGAATTGTCAGTGTGAATTTTTAAAGATCCAAGCAGAGTGGCTGCTTGCAGATTGCCAAAAAAGAGGATATGCCAAAAATGAAGCCAGATTTGCATACAGTGTGCATACTGTATGCTAATTTATATGCATAGGTGCAAATTTGGAGGGATACACTATAATTTAAGTAGCATTATGTGGGAAGGGGAATAACCAAGTGACACTTGTTTTGTTGCTAACTGCTGATGGGCATTTCTTCAGAAGACATATTCAAACAGAGGGCTGTTCTCTGTCACCCTTTCAGGTGCATTGCTCTCCTCTAACAGCCCTTTGGGTATTAACCTCTCCAGTAGCATTTCCATTCTCAGTAGTTGGGTACCCTGTTTCACATCTGCATCAGGGTTGAAATTAGAGTGGGGTGAGCAGTTACTCCTCACAGGGTGCCAAGCTGAGGGGGTACAAAATTGAGAAGATTCCTAATTGAGAAGATCCATTCGGGAGCATCAAATTTTGACCTTGCACAGGGTGCCATATTATAAAAGATTGCCCAAGTCTGCCCCTACCTGCATTTTCATTGTGTGACCAGGTGGCAACAGCCCCAGCCCCCAGGGATCATAAGGAAGGAATAAAGACTCTGTCAACATTATATGGAATTAAAATTAGGCCACAACTTTATTAAACCTCCAAATGTAGGAAGATCTTGGCTTAAGCCTTGGGTGTATATCCCTCCCAGCCCCCCAACTGGGGCTCATCAGGGTAAATGGGATATGGGGGTGCTCTGCGAGACGTAAGTGTAGCGGGCAGCCAAGCCCATATCCCCACATGCAGGGTGGTTCACTGACGACCTTTCAGCGTATGGCCAGTGACAACCATATATAAAAAAACCCTTTAAAAGGGGGACCCTGGAATCACTGCCGCAGGGGCGTGAGTCACCACTTCACACACATACACGCACACCCCCATAAGAAAAGTCTAAAGGATTCCACCCAAGACCATAACCGCCAAAGTTGTGATGACAAAACCTGCCATTGTAGGAAAATTTCTTCCTGGTCCTTCAACAGCAACCAGTCAAAGACCGTAGCAGCGCCCACTAAACAGGAAGAAAAAGTTAACCTGCAAACAAGAAACATTAAACAAAGGGAGTCTACCAAGGGCAGGGGGAGGAGTGAATCTCCAGAGCTGACTGCCTGGCTATTGTCGGCTCCACCCCCTATTTATAAATCCACCTCCCAGCAAGAAATTTGATTACTGAGGCTGGGCGTGAACCTCCAAAAATTAACACTGAGAGGCAAGCCAACCCCTCTTTGCCAGTAAGCACCCTGGGAACTGTAGCACCACGCACGATCCTGCAAAGGGCACCCACAATGTAAAGTGTGAGTGCTCATTTTCCCTTTAATTTGTGTGCCATCTTATTTTATTTTGTGCACTTTGGTTTACAGGGTGGTTTACAACCCACAGAAATGCACAACAGAAATGTGCCTGAACGGAAGATAGTTACTGATGATTCAGGATTTCTCAGGCATCTATGCATACATAATATCATTAGACTGTGATTCATGTGCTGAGTTGAGCAGCCCTGCAAAATTGTTTGCCTGAGATGTTTATTAGTTTTGGCATAGCATTATGTATAATTCCATTTATTATAATCATGAAATCATGACAATGATAAACATTAATGCATGCAGGCCTGTGGAAGCTGTAGCTCCCCAAGTCAAAGGCTGGGCTCTTGTTTCCCAAGGTGCCTCATTTTGCCATTCCAGGCAGACAATCTACAGCCCCCCCTCCAAAAAAATGGGGTTGAGAGAGAGGATGGCTTCAGGTCTGGTTTGGCTATGGAAACAATCTTACATAAACTTTCATGTGTTACCAAGAATGATTCATCTGATGAAGCGAACTGTAGCTTATGATATATATATATATAGTCCCTAAGTGCTCGTTTTGTTCCTTTTGTTGCTTTGCTAAAGTTGCACAACATTCTACTTTACAGGGTTATCGTAAAGATAAAAGGCTAAAGCACTGTAGCAAATTTAAAAGGCTTTTACAAAAAGTGGATGGTTCAAATGGGAACTCAGTTTGCAGAGCCTACATGTAATATGAGAGAGTGAATTGTATCCTGCCTGCATAACCCTATGCAGGCAAGCCTATCCCAGGAGGCAGCCACATATTGCATTTGCAATATGTGAAAAACTGTTTGTGGGCCTGAATATCATGGTTGCCTACAGCACTCTGCATATTTAGAATTCTCAACAACTGGTATACAGCCAGTGGCAGCTGGTCCATGAAAGTTTATGTCTTCCAGCCTCTAAAGTACCATTGAACATTTTCCCCCTTTTTGCTACCCTTTTCACTGAGAGGGTACCAAAGTATTGTACCCAATACCACACAAGGAGGAATTTTTAATTGGATCCTCTGGAGGACTGACTTTTTTAAAGTGTAAAGACAAGGCTCTTGCCAATTGGCTTATAGAGAAGGAAAATGTGCAATTGTTATAAGGAATAATGAGCCCCAGAAATGAATGTCGTGAGCATATGCCGCATACACCTGTCTGACAAAATCTCTGTTTCTCCAAATTAATAGAGGGATTCCAGTACATTGCTGGCCAAAAAGCAATACCTGTTTAAGGATGCCTTTGAGGAAGTTGCTGAGGATCATGAGCAGGATGGTGCTATTCTATTTATGCTCTTCTTGGCACCTGGCTGGCTTCTGTAAGTACAGGATGCTAGACTAGATGGGCCTTGGCCTGATCCAGCAGTGCTCTTTTTAAGCTCTTGCATTCATTTGCATTTATGCTAAGCATATGGAGGCAGTAGTAGTACCAGGGAGGCTGGCCATACCCTCGGAGCCAATGCACCTACTGACTTCTGTATGAAGTCTGAAAAGCGGCACTTACAGACATACACTCATAGACATACACTCATAGGTGATCTATGTGATAAGGAACCCACCCATGCACCCTCTCACACAGAGTATGAAAATATATGACAGTGTGCTTTTACCATGTTATAATCATGCATGTAGGTGCAGTCATGTGCTTATTTTATTTCCAGTCTGTCTCTGCATGGGTGTTAAGTGCAAGGTAACTGGAGAGGTACTGAGCTCTCTGTAGCATTACTAAGATGTTAATCAGTGCCTTATAGTGTGTGACACTTCAGTGTCAGGGAATGAAACACGAAGTGAATGCTGTCAGTGCAGATTAAAGCATGAGTGAAAAAGGTTAGAACTTTGACATTTCCATAGGACCTGTTCCTTACTGTTGATTCACCCTTTGGAAGATTCTCTTTTCCCCAATGAGCGCGCGCACACACACACACACACACACACACACACACACAGCCCACCATGGCTCTCTCTTACCTTTTCTCATGATGGAGCTCTTCAACAAATCTTACTTAGAAAGGAAGAGCACATTAGCTTTCCTTAGTCACAAACCCTTCCACCATCACTGTTCACAGTGTATCAGGAAAGCTTTCTCTGTGTTAAAATAGTAGTCTGTGAGTAGGTTGCATTGAGCATCCTTTGTCAGCAGCACTTTTCACAGGCCCTGACTCACAATATGAAGCATCTGTGCCAATCATTGCCTAAGGATCTAGGGAAAGTTGTTAGGTACTACTGATAACTTTATATGCTAAGGGCCACATTTTGTTAACTGAGTAGCTGGCCTAACAGGCTGGGTGTGCAACAAGTTATCCTAAGGTCAATATTGTCACTTTGTAGTGATGAGAAATTCAGAGTTTACAAGCTGAGCCCAAAGCAATAGACTTGTAGAGACAGGCCATGGACCTAGACTGCCTCATGTTAAATGGCAACAGTGACATTTCAGGATTCAGCAACACAAAGGGGTCACAGCTGTATGGTCAAAACCCAAAGTTGCAAAAAAGAATGCTAGCAAAGAACAGTCCAGGGCATCTTCCATATCTGCTTTTCTTACCTGACCTGGCCTTTCTAACTGAACTTTAACAAATAACATTTCACCAAGGCCACATTTACACCATACATTGAAAGTAATATGATACCACTTCAAACAGTCATGGCTTCAGGGGTCTCAAATTTCAGCAGTGTCCTATGCAATACAACACTAAAATTTGGTGGCCCTCCAAATCTTGCAATCCATTCTAAATAATAGTTAGGAAGTCCCCTGCAGTGGCCCCCAAGGCTCCATGCCTAGTGCGATTCAACTGGTTGCATCCCCCTATATCTGACTCTGATGGCTTCTGTCAAAGAATCTTGGAAGTTAAGATGCTGAGAAAGCATCTTCCAGAGCAATAGTTCCCTGAGTGGTTTGGCAACCAATCCCTCTTCCTAGGGAACTCTGGAAATTCTAGATCTGTGAGGGGAATAGGGGTCTCCTAGGGGCCTTTCAGCACCCTTAATGAACCCACAGTTCCTGAAATTCTTTGAGGGAGCCTCAACTGTTTAAAGTGGTACCACAGTGCTTTAAATGTATGGTGTGAATGTGAAGCCACAAAATGGAATCTTTTCAAGGTGTCATCACCAGATATTTCTAACTTAGCTGCTCTGTGATTCTCTAGCACTGTCTCCAGCTGGCTCAAGTGTTGATCCATCCTTCTCTAGAAATGACTAAGCTAATGTGCTTCTGCCTTTGTAGTCAATAGAAAGGCTGACTCCAAAGAAGTGCAGAACCATCAGTGGAACACAACAGATGGCAAACCACAGCAACAAGAGGGAACGGGTTGAGGCAGAAAATTGTTAAAAATCAAAATACATGGCATGATTGCTCAACATTTAGAATTGCTGAGCAGTTCTACGTAAATGGAAATGACATATGCAATGCTTTGCTGGGCTAATGGAATAAGTGAGGCCTGCACATGGGGGACTTTTATGGGGAAGGGCTAAATCTCAGTGGTATAGCATATGCTTTGCCCAAAAAAGATCACAGGATAAATACCAAGCATATCTAATATTGAGCTAGCTGGGCCAATGGCCTAACTCTGTGTAAGGTAGACTCCTATGTTCCTGCTGCAAATCTCATGCTCTAGAAAATTATCCAGGACTTCAGAGGACATGCCTGATGTGCTTGTAATTAGAACATGTGCACTGGGGACTAGAGGCACAATATGAATTGCATCACTTCCTCCTAATGGTGACATTGCACATAGGAGATATATGCTACATTTGGAATGCTTCTTCTTCTTCTTCTTCTTCTTCTTCTTCTTCTTCTTCTTCTTCTTCTTCTTCTTCTTGTTTTGCACCACAGGTCTTGGAAAGCTTTATGCAAGTCTTTGTTCCCTGAAATAAAGTTGAGATGGAATGCAGCCTGAAACAGCAGCTGGCTCCATGCTGGGAGATAGTCTGAGCACAGTAGCAGAAAGCCCAGAATGGGTGCTTATCAGTTCCAGAACATAAATTAAACTACTTATCCACTTCTTGTTTATTAGTGATAACCCTTTCATTTGGGGGAAAATTCTTATCTGAATAAGCAAAATTCCAACTGACAATTCAGGCATAACTTTCCTCCCTATATATTTGTCTCTACATCTGATCAGCTCAGTGGCACAAATGGCCAGTGCATCTCACTGTTAACCAGAAGGTTGGTGATTCAAGACCACCCAAGGACAACTGTGGGCAGGATTGGTCTTGTCTGCTAAATCCACCAGAGCCTGTCTTCACATGCAGGGGATACCACTAGCGCACCAAGCGTTTGAGACCCATCAACTACCCTCACTTGGTTTAGCTAGCTATTCAAAGCCATTTCCCAGGTTGTGGCTGCTGTCAGATGCTGACAGCTTCTAGGAGCCACAGATGAGTGCTGAGTGCAAGGTGTGGACCAAAGGACAACAAACTACCCCAGAAGGAGCAAGATGTGTTCCCCACACTACTGCCCCTCCTCTAACACCCCATGCATACCTCTACAAATCTAGGATTCTATGTTTTTATCCTGTGCAAATAAAACACTCATTTAATTTTAGAACAAGTTTGGCCAAACATTTATGCTTACATTCTTCATTTATCTACAAAATAATGTAGTCCTTCCCTGCTTGGAAAATAGAAGATCTGATAGCTATTGTGTGTTGCGGTCCCCTCCCTCTGTTGGCACACAAAAATTGGCTAATTCTATGGTTGCACAATCAGAGGGTAACCCCCTCTGACATTTGCATTATGTTAAACAGGCACTGATATCGCTGAGGGCAAAGCTGGCTATTGGTACATAGAACATAATTAGAACATACTGCAGCAACCATCTTCTCCCATCTGGCAATATTTTGTTCATACTGCCGAGTGGAAATGTAAAAACATGTTAACTTAAGAGAGGCAAACTATGAAACATTTGGGTTCCTTCTGGCAACACAAACCTTTGGGGATAAAAACGAGACAGGGGATATTTAAAAGCATAATGGACAGAATAAGGCATATTCTCTTGATACAAGAATAAAGTCTACATTGCAGCATATGGCTGGGAGGCACACACATTCCTCATGCCATCTTTGTTAAAGTGGGGAGAATCAAGTCTGCGTACAATAGGAGGTGATATTCAAGAGCTGCTGTTCACAGCAGACATCTGCATGAACTTTGTTTTCTTGGCTGTGTATAGGCAAAACTTGTAAACCACCAACAGCCCAGTCCTACCCTTTCCATTCATAGAGGATAAGGCTGGCAGTGATGGTCTTGATGACGATCTTACCTTCAGTATAAGAAACAGTATGCCTCGACTGAGCTTCCTGTAGGCATCTTGTTGGTCACTGTGAGATCAGAATGCTGGACTAGACAGGCCTTGGTTCAGTCCAGCAGAGCTTTTCTTAAACCTCTAGAAGCAGATTTCATTCAATTGACTGGCACATATCTCACAGGTGAGTCTGCAGCTTTCTGTTGCAATCCATTGCACAATTACCCCAGACCCAAAGTAGACTGCATTGAATATAACAGGATTTGCTTCTGTGTAGATAGAATTGGGTTGCATAGACACAATCCTGTGCAGCCTGACATCGAAGGAAATCTTGTTGAAGTCAGTGGGATGTGCTCTTGAATAATCACTGTGAGTTCACATGGCCCAAACATAGGATCTGGCTGCATGGCTGCAATCCTATATATGCTCTTATTTAGAAGTTAGCTGAACAAAGTGACTTTTTAATGAGTATAAATGCATAGGATCAGACTACAGGCGGTGACCATTTTGCATGGGGATTCCATTCCTGGCCCCCATGTGCATCAGTGTAATAGAATTAAATCTCTCTCTGTATGTGGTCCCCCCCCCCACATTCAAACATATAGATGATTACGATAAAAACATCACAGCACCAGCCCTTTCCTTAAAAATAGTCAAGTCTCCAAACGTGTTGGAAGAAGAAAGCCTTCACCTGTAGCTGAAAGAACAAAAGTATCTTCTTAGGATGTTTTTATACCGCCCATCAACCAAGTCCTTTTGGAAAATCCCCATTTGTTTCTGTAGCCCTGCAAAGGGAGAGAAAACCAGAGCTGCTTTTCTTAGAAGTGAAATTGACTAGAACAGATGCTGCTTGAGAACCTGTCTAGTCAATTTTGCCACTCCATTGATTTGTATAGGTCGAAGAGCAGCGGTTGTAATTAAGAACACAGAGCATTCTGGCTTTCCCCCTCTCCAGCAGTGAGGCTCCCCATTACTTTTTCTAATTATCAAGCTGGATCTGGGCTAGGGCATAGCACTGGTGTTGTTGGTTATCGAGGAAACAGTCCTGTTGCTCAAAACATATAGTTGTTTGCACAATCCTGATATCTTTCAGCCTGAGATGATGCAATACTTTTCACTGTACTCTGCAGACTGACTTTTGCCTCCAACTTGAGACCTCATGCTAAGATTTGCAATCCAGAATTCCTCTTGACCACTTATTCTTTAATCCAGTTGTGAGCTATTGTGCCTTAATAAGCAGGGATAAAAAATATAGCACAAAGTGCACCCCACTGTGCTCATTGTTACTTGTAAGTGTGATTAGGATTGCATTCCTAGAAACTCAACATGCATTATTGCTTCATCATAGAGAGTTAACTGTTTCCATTTAATATGTAGTAACTGGATGTTTTCTTGTTTTAAATAAAAGCAACATTAAACCTTTGATTTATTTTACATGCAAATTTATTGTTTTATACAAAACTAAAATAAAGAAAAACATAAGAATCGCCACTCTTGACATACAACTACACTCTTGACATCCAGTGCTTGTAAGAATACCTTCTCTGGTACAAGACTGTCATCTAGTGAATGGTTTGCATGAGAAACACTCAGTTGAATAGTTCATTTGATGCTGACTTTTCCTAGGGTTGTAGGGGAGACATCTTTCAAGATGGCTTGTATGCATAGGCTGCATATAAAAATTCAAGTACTGTTTGTCATTCAAGATAAAAGGTATGAATTTTGGGCAGACATATTGGGACTTGACAGAAATTAGTTATATCTGAAATATTCTCTGAAAAGCTTGCTGCAGGATATTTTCGAGTTGCAGGAATACAGTCAAATATTTGCTGCTCTATACCAATATGTAATGGGACGCGGGTGGCGCTGTGGGTAAAACCTCAGCGCCTAGGACTTGCCAATCGCATGGTCAGTGGTTCGAATCCCCGTGGCGGGGTGAGCTCCCGTTGCTCGGTCCCTGCTCCTGCCAACCTAGCAGTTCGAATGCACGTCAAAGTACAAGTAGATAAATAGGTACTGCTCTGGCGGGAAGGTAAACGGCGTTTCCGTGCGCTGCTCTGGTTCGCCAGAAGCGGCTTAGTCATGCTGGCCACATGACCCGGAAGCTGTACGCCGGCTCCCTCAGCCAATAAAGCGAGATGAGCACCGCAACCCCAGAGTTGGCCACGACTGGACCCAATGGTCAGGGGTCCCTTTACCTTACCACAGTGATGACTTCTAGGCCCACCTGCCAGAAGTAAAAGCTCGGTCAATCTGACAGCAGTTGAAATCTCATTTCCAAAGATAGGCAAGCTCTTGGGGCTCACCTCAGGCTGGCTCAATAATTATCTGATTCTCTTTCCCCCCATGGGGGGAACTGGGTACTGGCCAAGCCATGGGGCTCAGAAAAATTATCCACCCACTTACACACACATGAAGGTGGCAGATGGTTGGTGGAAAAACAGTAAGTGAGCAGCAAGGAAGGGTCTCCAGCCCCCTCAATATTTATGGGCAGGGACTGATCCCCCCAATATTGAAGGGGTCCCATCCCCCCTGCCAAAGGGTGAGCGCTGGCATGGCGGGAGAGAGCGGGATGCACAGATGGCGAATATCACCCTCCACATTCCCCATCCCCCACCACTGGCGGGCGGGGCTGGGTGTGGAGGGCGATTTTTACTTTCTGTGCTCTCCAGCCCCTGTTGTCAGCAGGGTGCAATGGGGATCTCTGCAGGAGCACCTGATTTGTGCCACCACCCTGTTGCCCCTGTCCCAGGGTGAGAGACTGGGAGAAGAAAGGAAAGCTCCCAGGTGAAAGCTTGGAGGGTCCACTACTTTCTGTATTAAGAGCTTTAATAGAAGCTTGAATAGAATCTTATTAGAAAGAAAAACAAAAACTATCCCCCAACATCAACAGAAGTAATTTTTGCTAGTGCCTATCCTCTGAAACACACTTCCTTCTCTCTTCCCTTCTTTTGTAATTGGCACATTGGCATGAGCAGAGGCATAAGGTGTAAGAATAATCTTTTATTATTTCTACTTCCCATTCCTCTGCGGTTCCATCACACTGATTGGTAGAATGCTGGGACAACAGTGGCCACTGGCCTGTGAGAGACGTTTTCCCAAGAGCCACTGCAATTGCATTGTTACAGAAGAGTGTGGGAGGAACTGGTTTCTCAGCAAGGCATTTGGGGATGTATCTGCACTCAGCTTTGACCATAAGGTGGCATAAATAGTACTAAAAAGTTTCAAGCATATGAGAAAAAGTGTAGATCATCAACCCCTGTCTATTTTCAAGTTGTTTTCTGCGTGGGAGCATGGAATATCAAACACTTATGACACGTAAATCTTATTACATAAAAAGGCAAACATTTCAAATCTAAATAAGGACTTAATGGTGCTTCACAGCCAGTAAAGTCCAAACTGAATCTTTATTTAGAAATTAAAGTCCTCATCCATAATCAAGTTAGAATAAAACACTTGAATCTAACAAATTAGTGAAATGAAAGTATGTTGGATTTCATCAGGCTTGGATATGGTTTCCCATGTACATTTAGAGTCATATTACTAAAGATCATTTACTGAAGCTTATTATTCTCCTATTCTGGGCAATTAAATAAAAGTTAATTACAGTGAAATTAAAATTTGTACATAAGACGATTAAAGCGATACCAAATCCTATTATTATCTAGATTGTAAAGATGTCTTTTCCGTTTTGCTTCAGCTGTTCTTTCATGTACTTGTTATTTGTAATCATTCTTTGGCCCCCATCCGAACTTCCTTTCAATTATTTTCTTCTTCTCTTCCAGCCTCTTCATCATTCCCCGAAGCTCCCTAGCTGTTCGAAGCCGTTGCCTCTTTCCTGACACATCTGCTGTCATTAGCCTTCCTTCCAGAGAGCGATACATCCCTTTTTAGTTTTGGAGGAGGGTGGGGGGGGGAGCACATAAATAGAACTGCAGCAGATTCAAACGCGCACACACTCTCACACACAGAGAATTAAGAGGGGAGGTTGAAGCACGACTTTGCTCCTACTGCTGACTGAATAGCTGAAATAAGATTCAGTGGCAATCGGATTCAGGATAGGCAAGAGCTAACAGGTGCTTGCATCTTCTGACAAAACGACAGAAATGACAGTCTGTTTTCTTCTTTCACCATAATAGGTGCTCAAGGCTTTCATTTATGATCATTGGCTCCCAGGAGCTGCGTACACTCTGCTTTGGTCACCTCATCAAAACTCTTTCCTCACAGTGAAGGTTTTGGCCAATTTTTCTGCCTGTTAAGTGTTATCTGAGTTTGGGTGATTATTTTAGTTTTTGAAATAGGCCCAAATACTTCTCCAGCCAGGGGTGAATGAAGGCGTCTTGACACTCAGGGTGGGGCATCGTTACTTAGGGCGCATGTGCGGTGTCATTATGTACGACACATACGGCGTACATAGCAATGCTGCACATGCGCTGTACATAGCGGTTTTGCTCCAGCACCATATGGACGGTGGCAGGATCCTCTGCTTGCAGCTGCAGCCATGAACAGAGGATCCTCCACATGCAGCTGTGGCAGCGTGATGGCTGCTCACGCCGCTGTGAGCCCCCGCGGGGTGCCTTCTTGTCACCCCCCAGACATGGCACCCGGGGCACACTGCCCCCTGCCCCCCATTGCCACGCCACTGTCTCCAGCCCCCCCCACCTCTATTTGTTATACATGCAATTTGAAATTGTGTCAGTCCCAAAATAATTAACATCTGCCAGGTGTTCATAATTTTTGCGAACAGGACAGTATCTGAAAGATTTTTCAGTCCTTCTCAACTGACTCATATTCAGACAGCCATTTTATACATAATTAAATGAATCAGATAGCACTTTTTAATGGACCTTGATGGTGCTCATTGAGCTGGCCGTAAGAAGCTGATTACCTTGTGATAACTAGTTAACACACGAGAAAGAACTGAGCCTTGACTTTGAGTTCATTCAGAATGGTGTTTTCTCACTGGATGGTATCCAATGGTGTCAGCCTACTGGCAGAAGGCACCTGTCAGTGAAACAAGGGGGGAGGGCATTTTCAGCAATTCCTGCCCTTCTACAGCCCCAGATGGTCTCCAAACCCTCTGAGGTAGATGTGGGGAGGGACCTGGGACTGTTTCACTGATGGGTACCTTCTGTTAGCAGAGCGACACTGTTGGAAACCATATGGGGGCATTTTGTATTGTAATGTCCTCTTGAATATGGCAGCTAAACATCACCACCACCACCACCACCTAGTCTTGTCTAAGTGAACACATGGTTTCTACCCATTCTGGGCCCTGGTTGTAATAACTTAAAAATAAAATAAAATACCCTTCCACTTAACACCAGTTGGGTGAAGCATGCAGTGGGTGGGGATTTTGGCCTTCAGGACATACTTATGTGTATTGTACAAACATCTGGTTGGCCACTGTTGAAAAAGTATGATGGACATTTGGTCTGATGCAACTGGGATATTATTGTGTTCTTATAAGATCAGTGGTCGAAAATCTGCTTTGCACACAGAAAGACACAGGTTCAGTCCTCAGCATTTCTGCCAGGTATCCTTGGGAATGTTCCTAATAGCTGTTGCAGTTAGTGTAAACAGTCCTGAACCAGATGGGTGGCTGTTCTAACTTAAAATAAGGCGACTTCCTATGATCGCTTGTTAAAAGGTGGGTATTTATTTATTCCTCTTTTCCATCTAAAAGAAGTTATAAGTGCCTGCTAACTCCTAACATTATTGGTCTAAGATGTTGCAAGTTAGGCAAGTACCTATAACATTATATAGATGTTTACTGGAATTTCTTGCTTGCTTCATACTGAAGGTTTAGGGCAATTTGCTATATACTTCAAACAAAGGGGCACAGAATACAACTGAAACAACTGTAAAGTATGAAACTATGAAAGTCCAAGTTCTGCCCCCACAAAATCTTCTGGCATCACCATTAGGGAATTATACGGCCCACTCTTCACTGCTGGCATGTGATGACTCACTCGTTCTGTTACAGGAACATTCTTGAAGAGCTAACGCTTGAGAAACTCTTCAAGTGCTAATTCTGTCATGATAATCATAGTGTTCACTAATCAGGAGCACTCAAGGAATGGAATGAATTCTGTGATTCCATTATTACGTTGTGCTATCTAGGATACTCCAGCCAAATCTTAACAGTGTCTTCTTAATCAGTCCTGTGAACTTGCACATTTTTGAGGATTTGGCAATAAGAGGGTTATGCGTGATTTGTGCAGTCTCTTTCCTTGCTTCATTTCCTTCTTTACACACACACACACACACACACACACACAACACACAGACAGATATCAATTCACCAACTTTTCTTAGAAGATAAGGCAAAGGCAGAAAGAGAAAGGGATAATACATGTGTCTTTAAAAGTTGGTTGATGTGCTTGGAATAGGCTGTAGCAACAGAATGCTCTGATGAAGGTATATAATTATGCTTTATTCTGCCTGAACTTAGTATGATTTTATGCAGAAGAAAAGAATACGGTGACTGCTAACAGAATAACTTTACTGCTGTTTCTCCTCCATTTTGCCCTGACTCTTCATAAACAAAAGGTCACCTTCATCTCTTAGCTTATCTTCAAGATTCATGTTCCTGAGTCATTGTAATTTGTTTGTGACTGAGACCCCAAATGCATTGGCTCTGGAGAGAGAAATGATTCAAAAGTCCTTGAGTAGCACTTACTGAAGGAACAGTGTGCGCTGCTGATTCTGGAAGACTTATGCAAGAAATTTTCACAAAAATTAACTTGATTCTTGATGCACCACAAAGGCAGCATCAACAATGAGTATTTGAAGTGCCATTTTTAGACAGTTTGCGCACCAGTTGATAGGAAAGTTAGAGTCTGTAGTCAACAGTAGATTCCAGATGAATTAGGACCAATTATGCTATCAGTGAGGGACATGGGTGGCACTGTGGGTTAAACCACAGAGCCTAGGACTTGCCGATCAGAAGGTTGGCGGTTCGAATCCCCAAGATGGGATGAGCTTCCGTTGCTCGGTCCCTGCTCCTGCCCACCTAGCAGTTCGAAAGCACGTCAAAGTGCAAGTAGATAAATAGGTACCGCTCCGGAAGGTAAACGGCGTTTCCGTACGCTGCTCTGGTTCGCCAGAAGCGGCTTAGTCATGCTGGCCACATGACCCGGAAGCTGTCTGCTCCTCGGCCTATAGAGCGAGATGAGCGCCGCAACCCCAGAGTCGGTCACGACTGGACCTAATGGTCAGGGGTCCCTTTACCTTTACCTTTACCTTTTATGTTATCAGTGACAGGTCAGGGAGATCAGCAAACGTTGTGATTTGGGGTGGTGAATACGAGTGCTCTGCCCCCCCAATCCCTTCCATTTCCCCTCAAACCATTCTCTATCAATAAGAAAAGAAAATGCATTTGAAAATTATGCAAAGGGAGAGACTATTTCAGTGAAATTCTTGGGAGGAGGAGTGAAAGACTTACTTTCTACTTACCTTGTTTAGCGTAGGCTAAGTGGGATACGTGTTCATTCTGCAAATTGTCTCTCCATTCTGCAGCCCATCTAGATGCCAAACCTCCTGAAAACCTCATAGCATGCTTGGCTAGGGTTTATTGTAACCATGGGGAAATGGAGGGGTTGCCTGTATCATGAACCTAACAGCTGTTCACTTTTTTAAGTGACTTTTTTACACTTAAATAAATCGATGCAGTGTTGTAATAGAAACAATTTCAGCATTCGGAACCCACAATCTCAGGCATTCATGAGACAGACTTCCTGGCTTCCCATACTTCTGTTAAAGCCCTAGATTGGTGGAAAGAATGTGAATGCATTGTAAAGAGGCACATGTGAAATTGTGGCAATTGAAAGAACTTGGTTCTTTCATCTGAGACTTCAGTCCTCAGCATTTGTATTGGCTGATAGTGAGATGTAATGCACAAAAGTGATTTCATTATGGTAGTAGTTGCAGAGGTGGTTAAGCCTCTCACAGTGATTGGCTCAGCTTTCTCTCTGTCACAGAGGGGCTGTTCAATCACAAGGACTTCTGGTGCTATTAAATGAGTTGCTTTAGAGTGAAGGATTGCTGGTTGCCATCAACTCAGTTGCTGTGATCCTGCGCAAATGCTGCTAAAGTGTAAGATAATAGGGAGAAGAAACAGGGGCATTTGAGAGGAAAGTAAAAAGAAGTAAGGAATAGTAGGATAAAAAATGGCTAGAGAGGAGAGCAACTGAGCGAGGAATACTGAAGTTCTCCTATGGATTTGACATCACCTGCCAAATCTTTGAATCCAGGCTTCTGGGTTTTTATGTGGGGTGTGATGATGAAGAGGGTGGGATAAAAATGCCCATGTCATTCTGGTTTATCGTCATGTCTGGTAATTATCTACTAGTGTACTACTTTGGATGTGCCATGCTCTATCTATCATCTATCTATCTATATCTATCTATCATCTGTCTAACTATCTATCATCTATCGATCTATCGATCTCGATCTATCGATCTATCGATCTATCGATCTATCGATCTATCGATCTATCTATCATCTATCTATCTATCATCTATCTATCTATCATCTATCTATCTATCTATCAATCTATCATCTATCATCTATCATCTATCTATCTATATCTATCATCTGTCTAACTATCTATCATCTATCTATCTATCTATCTATCTATCTATCATCTATCTATCTATCTATCATCTATCTATCATCTATCTATCTATCTATCTATCTATCATCTATCTATCTATCTATCATCTATCATCTATCTATCTATCTATCATCTATCTATCTATCTATATATCTATCTATATCTATCATCATCTATCTATCATCTAATTCGAGCATCCGATGCTAATAGGTGGGAGCTATAGGAAATGGCTCGACTCCATGCTCGTTTTACAATTGAGGGCTGGGCGAACTCAAGTCGTAGGGCTGCACCTGAGACACATCTTGGGACGCCGGAAAGAGATCTCAGAAACATATGAAGTGGGCGATCCAAGTTACCTGATATTGCTGTAGTCCATACTTCACAGCCATATAATAATTTAGGGACAACTTTGGCATTAAATATTTGAATTGCTGCTGGAAGGTGTTTGCCGCCCTTCTGGTGGTAAAATCGGACAATGGCATTAGAGGTCGTGGTTGCAGCGAGAAAGGCAGATTGTAGATGGGTGGTCCAGGAGAGATTATAAGTGAATATTAAGCCTAGATATTTAAAGGCTTTTACCTTTTCTAAGTAGCCACCTGTGATCTTAAGCGGCTCCAGCTTGAGTTTGCGGGAACGAGTGAAGTGGAGGACTTTCGATTTTTTATAATTAATATTAAGAGCTTCCGCCTTACAATAGGCGATAAATGCATTAACTACATTTGCTAGGTCCGCAGCTGTTCTGGATAAGATGACGGCATCATCTGCATAGAAAAGGGAAGCAACGGGGTGGCCTGCTAAGTGAGGAGGATACTTAGATGCTAGCTTCAAAGGGGAAATTGCATCATGAAGATAGAGATTAAACAGTAAAGGGGCCAAGAGACAACCTTGTCGGACACCCTTGGCCGTTGGGAATGGAGTGGTAAGGGAGCCGTTGGGACCACTTCGGACGCGAGCTGTGGTGTTTGAATAAAGGGAAATAATTAGGGAGAGGAGGTGCGGATCAATTCCCAGATGGGCAAGTTTGGACCATAATCTCTGCCTAGGAATGGAATCAAAGGCGGCCTCCAGGTCCATGAAAGCGGCAAATAGGTGGCCTTGCCTTGGTGCAGTGTATTTACTGGCAAGGTGATAGAGAGTTAGACAGTGGTCCATGGTTGATGCTGACTTTCGGAAGCCAATCTGTTCTAGCGGTAGAATGTTCCTCTCCTGGACCCATGAAAGAAGTTCTTCCAGTAAAACAGCGGCAAATATTTTCCCCGGAATAGATAATAAACTGATGGGGCGATAGTTCCTAGGGATGTTTGGCTGGCCGCCTTTGAAGATCGGAACTATTATAGCTTCTCTCCAGGAGTCGGGGATGTCTAGGGCGGAGGAGATAGCGGTGAATACAGAAGTCAGCTGTTCGCTCCACCAAAGAGGATCAGTCAGGAAAAGGTCCAACTATCTATCTATCACTATCTATCATCACTATCTATCATCTATCTATCTATCTATCATCTATCTATCTAATCTATCTATCATCTATCATCTATCTATCTATCTATCTATCTATCTATCTATCATCTATCTATCATCTATCTATATCTATCTATCTATCTATATCATCTATCTATCTATCTCTCTATCTCTTTTTAAAAATAAATAAATAAATGTATTACTTGATCTGTTATGCATTCTGGGCACTGTTGCTTCAACCCTGAAGCCCTTAACTAATTTGCAAGTATTCCCACTGAAAGTTTGTAGGTGTTGGTGTTTCAGGCTGATTCACAATCTGTAAGGTTAAGCAAGCTCTGTGCAGGACAGGCTCCCCCCCCCCCCGACCCTGCTTTCACTGCAGAAAACATATTCAGCAAATACACAGGGAAAAGAGGAATGTGCTGTCAAGGGGGTTGGGGGGGCAGGGCAGGCAGACAATTCAATTATTTGCTTTTGTCACTAGGCAACCTACAAGCAAGGCTTTGTTGTCCCAGTGGAATTATGAAAGATTGGGGTGGAGAGAGACAGAACTCAGCAGCAAAGATCAACCGTCTGGCATTTCCATGACAGTGTTATTTCCAAACATTCTCATACTTTGAGCTGAAAGATTACATTTATTTGGCATCTTTGAAAATAGCAGGTACCTTTCCCAACAACTGATGTGTTTTAAATATCCATCAAACCTATATCTACACATGGATTTATTTTAGCTGAGTCAGTAATCTAGCCTGGAAGTGAAAAGGCAGATTGTGTTGTTGTTGTAACAGTTCTGAGGGGAGGGAGTCAGGCTGCTCTTTAGCAGAACTCCTATATATTTAAAGCAGGAGGCTGAAAGCCAACAATATTGCATTTTGCATTTCAAAGTGTATTTAAAGCCTAAGTAGTAGAGAAAACAATGGAAAATAAGCCAGTGTACTGGTGTGTGTGTGTGTGTGTGTGTGTGTGTGTGTGTGTGTGTGTAATTCAGAAACTTTGCAATATTACAATTCATTACTGTAGAATGAAAAGGGTTAAAGAAAAGTCAGTTAACACATAAGCTTATCTTATCCTATGCAAGCACATCTCTGTAGCTTGTGGAAGAGAGGGGTTTTGATTCCTTAATACAGTGGTACCTTGGGTTAGGAACTTAATTCGTTCTGGAGGTCCATTCTTAACCTGAAACTGTTCTTAACCTGAGGTACCACTTTAGCTAATGGGACCTTCCTGCTACCACCGCGCCACCACCGTGCGATTTCTGTTCTCATCCTGAAGCAAAGTTCTTAACCCAAGGTACTATTTCTGGGTTAGCAGAGTCTGTAGCCTGAAGCGCCTGTAACCTGAAGCGTCTGTAACCCGAGGTACCACTGTATAGGGAAAAGCTTTTTCTCTGGCTTCTGACAGACAGTAATTTACCAGTGTTAGGACTGCCCTGTGGATGGTTCTGAATGTACTTAAGTGTGTGGTAGCAACTCGACTCCAGCTGTTCCTGGATGATATGGATAATTTCACTCTCTTTCAACCTGGCTCACTATACGATGGAGACAGCTTTTGTTTCCTTGCTGGATGATCTGCATCAGGAGCTGGAGAGGGGAAACAAGGCCCTATTCATTCTGCTGGACCACTCTACAGCTTTTGATGCCACCAGCCAGGGTATGTTTCTAGACCAGCTGGTTGGGATAGGCCTTGGAGCCCTGTTTTACAATGGTCCCAATCCTTCTTAGAGAGGCAGTTCAAGAAAGCAGTGCTGAGGGACTACTTTTGGCCATTGGATTATGGTCTCGCTCAGGGTCTTATCTCATCTCCACAGTTATGAAACCACTGGAAGACGTATTTGGGGGGTTGCCAATGGAAAAAAAAAAAATACATGGCAAAGTCTCAAAGCACTACTACGTGTATAAGATAGAGCTTTCACAAATGATAGAAGTCCTTGTGGAACAATAAAACTGCCAACACATATTGATGAATGACAATATGAGACAGATGCTGCCTTAAAAGAAAAAACATTTGTTTCACAAGGACTACCATTATTCTAATAATAATAAATTTGTGTGTGTGTGTGTTTCTGCCCATTTATTTTTTTTTTGCTGCTTCTGTTGTTTCATGGTTTTCAAATTATTTTCATTGTTCTTATATTGCAATTTTAATGGCAGAAATATCAACTAAGTTATAGAGTGATGGATGCTTTTATTTATCCATCTATTTAATTTTACATATTTACTCCAATCCTGAACTTCATATCTGACACTGTTACAGAGGTACAATGACTTAAAACTGATTGGCTGTTAGCTCAGTTGGCTAGAGCATGGTGTTGATAACACTGAGGTTGCAGGTTTTATCCCTGTATGGAACAGCTTCATTGCAGGGGGTTGGTCTAGATGATCCTCAGTGTCCCTTCCAACTCTACAGCTCTATGATTCCATGAATCTAAACATCAGGAAGAACTTTCTGACATTAAGAAGTGTTCAACAGCAGACCGGATCCCCAGGAAGGTTGTGGACTCTCCTTCACTGGAAGTTTTTAAGCAGAGGTTGGACAGCCGTCTGTCATGGATGCTTTAGCCGAGATTCCTGCATTGCAGGGGGTTGGACTAGATGACCCTCAGGGTCCCTTCCAACCATACAATTCCATGATTCTATGGTCCTTGGTCCCACCTGGTATGTGCATGTCATGTTCCTTCTGTGTCTATTTCTAACCTGATGCCAAAGTGCCAGCACATGTGCCAAGGCACCTATACTGTGCTGCAATGCTAAACACATTGATGGATGCTGCAGATCAGAGTAGCATTTCTTCAGTTTCTAACACACTGAGCAGACTCCATAATTCACTGTACTTTGCTGCCTTAGAATTACTCCTGACACTTTTTGTGTTAGGCACCAGATGTGGTAGGAGTTGTACAATCTGCCAGCATCAATCTGTCCTAAATCAAAATGATAATTGGCATTATTTGCAAAGGAAGAGTCTGACTGACATTCATTATTGCATCTGATAATACAGATGGCACACCACACTATCTACTCACAATAGCTAGCTTCTTGAATTGAAGATAAATGAGCAAGTGCCAGTGGAAAGATGGATTTATGCGTGTGGGTGCTGTTGAGATCTTAGTGTAACAATGCTCCTAGCAGACAGGAAAAAATGTGAGGAGGAAAGTAACACGAATTGTTGGGACTAAGCAAATCACATTGCCAGTTTACCATAGCTCTTGACTTTCAACTACAACAGTCATATAGAAACTGTAATTGTTGATTATCGGATCTTATCTGAAATAAAAGTTTAATTTCCAAGGTTTTGTGATTATTAAGAGCATGTTTCTCATTCAAAATAGGTTTTTTGTAGTCCAATCCGAAATATATTTACACAGAAATAGAGCCCTCTGATTTCATGTTAAGGACTGCATCCTAAACGGTATCAAATCATTACCAAGATGGCACTAATAACATGGTAGAAAATATTTGGTTTGAAATAACACAGCAGTGAGAGTATGAGGATGAAAAAGAAATGTTTCTCAAAATATTTGTTTAATCAGAATCCACACAAAGAAATAACAGTCATAAAAAGTGAGTTTACAAAGATAGAACAGCCAATTTCTGCAGTGTTTCTAAGATTCAGAGACCTGCAGCTGGGTATCTCCATGTAATCCTAGACTTGGAAGAGACCAGAGTGTTACCTAGTTCCCCACTGTTTCCAAACCCAGAAATGGGGAGGGTTGATGGCTTAGCGGTAGGGCACTTGCTTTACATGTAGAAGGTTCCAAGTTCAATCCGGGGCATACCTACCTAAGTGGGCCATCTAATTGATTATAAGAATATATACATATGCCTGAGGCCTTGGAGGGTGTCAGGGACCGTGCTGAGGAAGGCTGCACTGAGGAAGAATGGTGGGAGCCACCCCCTCCTCCGGATCCTGATTCTGAATCTTCCCAGGAGCAGGAGGACAGTGTAGATTCAGAAGAGTGGTTTGCAGAGGAGCATAGTTCAGAAAGCAGAAGCTGGGAAATACAGGATGGGGAACAGCTAGGAGAAGATGCACTGGGAGAGAGAGGGTTAACAGATTCACAGTCTCTGGATAGTATCCACACACACACCCCTTCCCCAAGGTCATGGAGAGCTCAGAAAATATCAGAACAGAAAGCTCAGAGGTTACAAACTCAGATTACAAGATGTAGGAGTGACAGATTAATTGAGACAGAAGGGGGTGTAACCCTTAATTGGGGTCATTGCAATGAAGAACCTTTAGTAATATGTACTCATATGTGGGGTTATGGATATGAATAAGCAATTCTTAGTTTGAAAATAGGGGTAGTACAGGTACACATGAGAAAGCCCCCCACCATAATTTCAGGGGTAGGGGAACCATATGCCGTGCACATGGCAGAGAGAGTTATCACTTCACTTGTGTCCCCCCCCCCCCGGTTATTTGTGAAAATAGCAAACAAAATGCATTGTATTAAGGGAAAGTTCTTCGCAAAATGGTGAAAATTGCACTAAAACTGCTGATAAATTTTCAGGAAAACTTAAAAAATAATAATCCAGATGTGGAAATGTGGAGACTGAATTTAAGTTTGAAAAAATGAGAAATTGACATTGACAGATTCCTTAATCCTTGCTGAGCAGACTGTGAAGGTCTTCGTGATGGAAGTTTCCTTCTAGAGGACTGATAAAACCCAGAAGACTGTGTCCTTAAGTACCCAGCACTCAGTCATAGAAAGCCTTGGACTGGTGATGAAGAGACAGCTGCATAGTGTGAAATGTAGAAATTATGTGCTACCGCTGTTCCACCAATAGGGAGCTCTAGAATCTGACAGCTAACCAATTGGGTACTACCAAACAGTGACCCCTATTGCTGAAAGTAGGTAACCAGCAGGGAATGCTTCAGCTCAGCCTTTGCACTGTTGATTCAACATCCCCTACTGTGCAGATAATGGAGAAAGCTCATAAATTGTATCCCTTCTGGCATGCTGGCCAACTCTATTACGCTGGTGTAAACCCTGGTGCCCCAGAAGCACAGAATAGCAGCAAATAAAATCCGCTCATATGTCAGCAATGGATAAGACTTGTCAAACAGTTCTTCCAAAGTCTTCCTAAATTATAAAGCTCCAAAATACAGGCCAAAAGAGAGCAAGTCTGGGAAGAGAGAGGCATACAATGGGCACCACCAGTGAAAAGGCTCTGCTCCATGTAACTCCTGCCTTGTCATTTGATAGAGTGCCCACTTGCCCTCCTTCTTGACATGGAATGCTCTCTATTGGAGTCTCCAGGTCCAGTACAAAGACCATAAGAAGGGAGAGCAGGGACCTTGAAGTTCCCAATATCTGTTAATCAAGCAAGCAAGCAAGCAAGCAAGCAAGCACACAGGTCACATTTGTCACTGTCAGGGCGCCTATGTCCTGGTCAGGCTTGTACCCAATCTTGTTTTTGTACAAACTTGTTTGTCCTCAGTAACCAAAATTATATTATCAACATATACAAGCAGAAAAGTTGTTTTCCTTCATTTGCAAGGAATCGTACAAAACAAAGTGGCACTAATAAAGAAAAGTTCCAGGGTGGCAAGAGAAAGCAAACTAAAAATGCTTTTGCAGTTCATCAAAACTATCCAGCAATATCAAGTTATAGGAAAACTGGTGCTATTAACAGTAATCCTTCTAGTTGGTTAATTGGTTCGTCAACTTCCATGCACATGATGTGTGATGCTAATTATTTCCCCCAAGAGTTAAATGATAACTAATCAGAGGCAGCTACAGGAGAGCTATGAGATTCAGGTGAGGGTCAGGGTGACCCGGCCTGCCCAGGCTACAAAAACAATACCCCCTACATACAGTTTGAAAGGGCATAGATTGTTTAATTAGCCAAATATCTGGGAGAAGAGGAATGTTTTTGCCTGGTGCCTAAAAATATGTAAAGAAGGCACCACACGAGTCTCCCTGGGGAGAGCATCCCATAAATGGGAACACTTACGAAGAGAAATATTTTCTGGCATGTAGTCTTTGCACAACTGGGAATACATTTAGTATGGTGCTGTGCTCAAGGGAAGTTTTTAGTGTTTGATGTTGTATTGTGCTTTTACTATTTTTTGTTGGGAGTAGCCCAGGGTGGCTGGGGCAACCCAATCAGATTGGCAGCATATTATTATTATTATTATTATTATTATTATTATTATTAATTTATACCCCCTATCCGTCATGGCCCTGGCCAGCCATACATTGCATGGAGAGGGAAGGTCTGAAATGTGGAGGCTGCTCTACAAATATAGGCTGCTTATGCTATTTAGAGCCTTGATTGTTTCATATATGCTGATAGACTAAGTTATCGGTTGAAGATGAGTCCTGCTTAGCTTTTAATACCAGCACTTTGTGGCTTGTGGGTGGCAGGAGGTGGGATTGTTGGGTTGTGTGGCAGCAGGGGTGGGGCTAGCAAGCACAACCCTGCTCTTCCCCCTCATGCAATTTGGCACAAAACGGTATTGCTGAATCAGATATGTATGCAGTACAAGGAGACTGTGTCGTTTGTGGGCAAAAATGCCATGTTTGTGCAGATGAGTGCAGATTCTAAAGAATGCTGCAATTTCCTGCAACCAAAATTAGCTAGAGGGCTTGTTTACAGCTGCTATGATCATACTAAAAAGAGATGTGGCCAAGCCTACAGCAAATAGGGATGTGATAATTTGTCAATACCTTTTAAGGGCAGAGGTGTCTATCAAGAAGAAAAGGTGTTCGTAAGGGGAAAGGTGTGATGAGGCAGGATGGAAGGAGAATGAAGGACAAAAGCAATTTAATCAGCCTCTAATTTTATTGTGCTTAGTTCTTCTTTAATAGATATATTTTTTTCTGTGCAACTCCAAAACTAATTGTTCTAATTGTGACAAATGGTTCCTTGAAGCAATATGCACTTTCATTAAGCTGTGAAACAATCACATAGTGGGATTTTTAATTTGTCTGTTTCCTGAACAAAGGAGCTAACAACTTAGAAGATAGCTACGCATACTAGGCTTAGAATACAAGACAGGGATTGCACAGACTGTACTAATTCTTTAGCTGTAATTCATCAGTATGTTAATAATACTGAAAGAGCAGTGCTATTAGTCTGGCACCTCTAGGAACACAGTTGTGTTTGTTGTTTATGATGCTCATCCCTTTTGCAACATGATGACCAAGGCAAATAAGATAAATTCATTAACTGAAAATTAAAATATTTTTATACCCTATAATAAAATAATTCAGGAAAAATGCATTTCCTACCAACCTCTCTCCCTTTAGGACATTAACTCACCATTTGAGAACATTATTAAAGAAGAAAAATTATCTCTATTACATTTAACTGATATTTGCTTCAATGAGATTAATATGGTCTGCTCAATTTATGTTGCTGCCTTATCTTAGATTCTCAAAGGCATATTTGTATGCAACATATATTAATACATTAATGCAAACAGATCCAGTAATGAGAGATTAAGATTCAATTTATCTCAGGCTTTTGCCAAAACAATCTCTAAATTAGCCAAGAACAAAGTGGCTACGTTAATCTCTGACAGAGATCAGTGGAAGAGATGAATTCTTCTCCAGAGGGGATCTGGAGATACAGACATGCAAAACAACACATTACTCAGATGCCTAAGGACAATATGAACCTCGGAAGTGAGAAAAGATTAGAGTGGATCACAGTTATCTTACACTGATCATTACATGTGAGTCTTGGGTCTCTCTTAATGAACAAGAAAAAAACAGCTCTCTTTCTTCCTACTGATTCAGATTGCTGCCTCTACCCCAGTATTCTTGACTCTATTAAAATCTCTTACATATGTTGTGCAAAGACTGGAATGTGCATTTTGTGTAACCAGCATAGAACACCATGATACGTCTTCCCCTGTATATTGTGAACAGTCACATTCATCTACCTAAAATATTCCTGAGAGACACTTGCAATCAAGTTTTCCTTGAAATGTTGCATTTCTTTTCCAAAATCACCATCGTTAAAGTCAACAGAATATTGCTCTGATAAAGATAAAGCTTTTCCCCCCACCTTACTTTGGGACACAGTGAGATATTTCCACAAGAAATCATTTCCCCCCCTGACAACTACTTAACAGCAATGAAGCAGACAGTTAATCCTGATATGACATTGTCTACCAAAACATAAAACACACACTTTCTGATGCAGGCCTCTTCTGGAGCATCATCTGTGTCATTCATTTCTTCTAAGTTAGCATCAGGTGTGCTGTCATCATGCAGCCTTGCCCTCTTGCAGCTAACTCCATCACATCTACAGAAAAGGTTTATTTCTATATTTAGCTTTGACGCAACCAATTTGGCTTCATTCCACATGCATTTCTAGTTGTTTTGAATTTTTCCAGCTCTGTGAGGAGAGCTGTTTTTTTTTGTCACTTCAACATCTGGTGTGACATCTCTAGTTTGGATGGCCTTGTTGCAAATATCTATGCCAGCTAATATTTTGTACCACACGGCTAACATTAGCACACAGGCAAAAAATTGTGGACTTCATTTCTTGTTTTGACCATTAAATGTAGTTCTAGGCAGTCTTTCAGTTCTAATTAAATGCCAGTCGAGAGTGCTGGAAAAGGCTTTACACATTCAACACAATCTGACCATTTTGTTTCAGGCATACCATGAAGAGAATGACCAATAATGTTTTGCAGTAATTCCCACCACTTGGGTAGTACACAGTTTGAATAGCTCTTAAAAAGGTTATTGCTTCAGGTATACATTCAGCAGCATCAGTTCCACTTGACTGTGTGACCATGAGGTGAAAGAAATTGCTGTTGAGCATTATTCTTATGCTTCGTTGTCTTTTCCAGCCATATCTGACCCATTGGTCAAATGGTAGAAATTACATGTACACATACATTGTTTGTTCATTTTATATACTGCCCTTCAGCTTCCTTCCAGCTTCTTTACAAAAACCCCCCACAAACATTGCAATGCTGTGTATGTCTACTCAGAAGTAAATCCCACGGAGCTAAATGGGACTTGCACCCAGATACATGTGACATAACTGCAGCCTAAGATGATTAATTAAGGTTCCTTTAGCATTAGCATAAATATGCAGCTATAGGTAAAGGTACCCCTGCCCGTACGGGCCAGTCTTGACAGACTCTAGGGTTGTGCGCCCATCTCACTCTATAGGCCGGGGGCCAGCGCTGTCCGGAGACACTTCCGGGTCACATGGCCAGCGTGACATCGCTGCTCTGGCGAGCCAGAGCCGCACACGGAAACGCCGTTTACCTTCCCGCTAGTAAGCGGTCCCTATTTATCTACTTGCACCCGGGGGTGCTTTCGAACTGCTAGGTTGGCAGGCGCTGGGACCGAGCAGCGGGAGCGCACCCCGCCGCGGGGATTCAAACTGCTGACCTTTCGATCGGCAAGCCCTAGGCGCTGAGGCTTTTACCCACAGCGCCACCCGTGCAGCTATACTAAGGTCATTTAATGCAACCAGAAGGAAAACGAAGGATCCTCAGAGTGATCAAACTCAAAATGGGCTGAGGTGCTGACTCAGGCAATCGACTGACCAATTTGTCATTTATTCATTTTACCCTGTCTCATGCTGGAAGGAAGAAGAAAAATTAAGTAAGATGAACAGGCACACACTTTCTGCTCTGACTGATGGAAGAAGGAGAGCAACTTGTTTTGCTCTGGTTGGTTTAACCAGAGCTATCCATCATACGATAGCTGGAAACCAACATTTCAGATAATATATAACCAGAAAACTGAATATCAGCTCTTCTCTGGGCCAGCAGAATACCCTGTCCCACTCACCATCCTTCTTTATTTCTTTACAGCCTGCCCATAGATGCTCTGATTAATAGGACTGAGCATATTTAATTTGATTGCACATTTCAGTTATTGACTGTTATTTATCAATAGCACTTCATACTGGGACATGGGCTGGGGCTAATGGCCAACACCAGACCCTCCAACCATGGGTGTAGCCTGGATTTTAGTTGGGTGGGGAGGCAGAACCTCAGTTAGCTTTGTATTTTTATTGATTTTTATTGATTGGGGGCAGGAAGCTGCCTCCCTGCCCATGCCTCCAAGTGTCCCTATTTTCCAGGAATAGTCCCAGATTTACAGAAGCCCTCCCAGTTTCTGATTTGATCCTGGAATGTCCCACTTTTCCTTAGGAAGTCCCTATTTTTATTGGAGAAATGTTGGAGGCTATGGAGCTATCCAAACCAGAGCCGTCTGAAGGCAGCCCTTTATAGGGAAGGTTTTTTTTAAATATTTCATGTTTTTTAAAGAATGTTTTTATATTTGTTGGAAGCCACCCAGTCAAATGGATGGGGTATAAATTGTAAAATTATTGTTATGGAATAGGACGTCCCTATTTTCTTTGGAGAAATGCTGGAGGGTATGTAACACCACTCTACCTCAGCAGGCTGGCTGTCTTCCCCCCTATTCTAATCAACCCAAAGAAGAACAGAAAAAGCACATGACTAGATACATAGCCTTCTGGTGCGGGTCCATTTGATGGCCCAGAGCAATGGAACCTGGTCCATTAGGGCAACCAGAGCATAGCCCTAGCAAACAATTTTTAGAAATGTTTTTCCCCAGAATATCAAAACCACATTTTTTCTGTCCCACACATCTTTCCATAACCCATTTGAACTTAGAGAGGCTCCTGGAGACATTTCTGTCAATTTTCTGTTCTCTGGCCAATCAGAGAAGCATTTATTTTCCAGGCTTAAGTTGTTGCTGTTTAGTCCAGGCTTAAGTTGTTGCTGTTTAGTCCAGGCTTAAGTTCTTGCTGTTTAGTCCGACTCTTCATGGCCCCATAGACCAGAGCACGCCAGGCACTCCTGTCTTCCACTGCCTCCCGCAGTTTGGTCAAACTCATGGTGGTAGCTTCGAGAACACTATCCAACCATCTTGTCCTCTGTCATCCCCTTCTTCTTGTGCCCTCCATCTTTCTCAACATCAGGGTCTTTTCCAGGGAGACTTCTCTTCTCATGAGGTGGCCAAAGTATTGGAGCCTCAGCTTCAGGATCTGTGCTTCCAGTGAGCACTCAGGGCTGATTTCCTTAAGAATGGATGTGTTTGATCTTCTTGCAGTCCATGGGACTCTCAGGAGTCTCCTCCAGCACCATAATTCAAAAGCATCAATTCTTCGGCTTTTGCATAGTTAAGTTGGAAAACAGTGGAAAACAGAGTTTCTTCATTGGGGAGGCAGGTGCAGTCTGTGCAGCATATGCATGTTAATTCCATTTACTCAAGAGGTTCATCATTCTTAATCAGGTCTCCCCCATCTCAGCTGAAACCTCTTAGGCTGTGCCACACTTTGATTGGACAGAATATTGCCTAACTATCCCTCTATCTCAGTAAGCCAGTAGGTAACAGCCTTGTGTTTACACCAAGTCAAATGGGTACTGGTGAAGGTCACATCTGGAAATGTAAAAAATTGTGAGCAACCACAAAATGCCCATTTCACCGGGGGGGGGGGGAGCTGAAAATACTCAATACGTTTCACAAACAGGCACAATACTTACCCCCTCGTCTCCAAAAAGCCCCCCCCCCCCAAATGAAGCACAGGCAAACAATCACAAAGCACCCAAGCCATTGCCACCCAATTAAAAAAATAAAAATTGGGAGAGGCAGAGAACGTTTGCAGGCACTAAGGAAGGGCACCATGGGGCCAAAAGACATTGCATCTAGAGGAGAGAGTTGTAGGAAAGTTCTTTCCTGGGTTGTCATGATAACTATTATGGGACGCGGGTGGCACTGTGGGTTAAACCACAGAGCCACAGAGCCTAGGACTTGCCAATCAGAAGGTCGGCGGTTTGAATCCCCGCGACAGGGTGAGCTCCTGTTGCTCGGTCCCTGCTCCTGCCAACCTAGCAGTTTAAAGCACGTCAAAGTGCAAGTAGATAAATAGGTACTGCTCCGGCGGGAAGGTAAACGGCGTTTCTGTGCGCTGCTCTGGTTTGCCAGAAGTGGCCTTGTCATGCTGGCCACATGACCTGGATGCTGTACGCCGGCTCCTTCGGCCAATAAAACAAGATGAGCGCCGCAACCCCAGAGTCGGTCACGACTGGACCTAATGGTCAGGGGCCCCTTTACCATTACCTTCACCATGATAACTATTAGAAAGGAAATAACCCAGTCTAGTTAAGAGTCTTTAGGGATCAGATCAAAGTTTTTTTCTCACCCAGCATCTTCTTTTGCACAGTGGCCAACCTGATGCCAGCCTGAGTTATGGGACAAAGCCACTTTATAGGTCCCCAAAGCATTTAACGTTTCCATGAACAAGCAGAAAAATATTGTGAAAATAAACATTTTTCAAGCAATGCTCAGAACCCATCCATATTTAGGATCCTCAGTGGCATGCTTCAAATGAGACAGCATGATTCAAATGGGGAGTACAGTTTATTTGCTAAATGCAGACTCAAGCACATACACACAGCTGTTGACCTGCCACTCTCACTTTCTTGGCTGCTATTTTCTGCCTCATCACTTCAAGGAAACAGCAGAAGAACAGCCAAACAGCTCAGACAACACCCCATCAGAGGCTTCTAACAACTTTGAGCAAAGTGGATGGGTTTGTTCAATAAATACAGCTGCGTGCCATTTAATATGGAAAACTGCAGTCGTGTTCTTTTATATACACTGGGATTTTATATATAAAAATGTATTTTTAAAAAGTCAGGGGTTGAGAAATCAATGCATGGATTAATTTATTTCAAAAAGAATTAAATGGTGCCTTGTTTCTTCATGAAGGGAGAGAAAAACCTTTTAGATAACATCTGTAAACCAAGTACAGTGGTACCTCGGGTTACATACGCTTCAGGTTACACACTCTGCTAACCCAGAAACAGTGCTTCAGGTTAAGAACTTTGCTTCAGGATAAGAACAGAATCGTGCTCTGGCGGTGTGGTGGCAGCAGGGGGCCCCATTAGCTAAAGTGGTGCTTCAGGTTAAGAACAATTTCAGGTTAAGAACAGACCTCCAGAACGAATTAACTCGTACTTAACCCGAGGCACCACTGTATATAGAATATGATTATTGGGTTCACTATTGTGCTACAGTTAGGATGCAATCCCCAAAGTAAGGGGTGTGAGCCTGAAAAGAGTTCATCTGCTTTATCCAAGACTTTGCCAGGCTCTGTTGACAAGGTTTTTGTGTGTTAACCATTTACCTCCCATTGGAAACACTGGGCTGAGTTCAACTAACTTAGGTTCATTCATTTCAATGGGGCATCCCTAAGTAAAAGTTAGTTGAATGCAACCAATTCCTTCTGATTAAAAAGGAAACAAACTGCTGCTGCTCCACAGCTGGTACAGTTTTGTCACTGATTGCAGGACATTTCTAGTACTAGGACAATCTGCCACAGCACGCTATCTTGGCTGTGAGTCCTGGAAGATCTGATCCCTACCTTGCAAGCCTTTTTCCACCTGGCCTGGGAAGGTGGAGTCCTGACTGACTGCAGCTACAAGAGCTGAGGCTGCTGAATATTTCTTACCCACTGCTCACCACAAGGTCCCAGGGTCCATTACAACAATGTAACATACAACTATAAACCCATTATAATTTTAAAAACAACCCAGAACAATATAATTTCAGCAAAAGAGGTGGGTCCCACAAAATAAAATTGCTAAATAATAATATGTTGACACAGTTCCACACTTGGCAATACTGAACACCTTTCTAATTAAAAATAAATATTGAGATGATTTTATTTTTTATTGTATATATATATATATATATATATGCAGGTTTTGGTGTCCTCGGGTATCTTCCCGTGTAAAAGTTGGGGTGTCTAGGCGACGTTTCGACGAGGTCTCACTCGTCATCTTCAGGCTGGTGCTTTCGGCTTCTTGTTACTGGAACAGAGCAGGATCTCAGTGTTTGAGTTCCTATAAATACTGTTGAGGAGGTGTGGCCTCCAATGTTCTGGGCAGAGAGGAAGTTCCCAGGCTAGTGTGCCTTTTCTTCTTTTGTTCCTTAATTGCTTGAGGGATATCTTGAGTGATTTCTTGAGTGATATCCTGAGTACCACTTAGGTGGGTCATTAGGTGTGGATTAGTTGCTAAAGCCTTTGTGTCTTGACCTCTTGAACTTTGTGAAGAGTTTTTCTGAGAAGATGGGTGTACTACATTTAGTTGTGCTCTGGCTTGGCTTCGTGTATAGGGGCGAGCTGTGGTTTTGTGGCCTGTGCCAGCCAGATCTGTGTAGGGATTGCAGGGGGGTGCAGCATCCGGAGGTGCCACCATGGTTTGGCTACTGGATGGTGTCTGTAATTTATCTGTGGAGAGGGTCTGGGTTTGGGTCTGGTGTGGTTGATTGGTGATGGCGTTCTGTGTGCCTCTGGATCTGGTGTCAGTTTTTGTGGGGAGGGCTAATTTCCAGATGTCTGGCAAGCGGGATGTGTCGTCACGCTTGTTCATGTTGTGAGGGTGTTTCTCTATCTCGATGGCTTCCATGATTATTCTCTTGTGGTGATGTTCCATGTTAGAGAGCAATTTGGAATCTGCAAAATTAATTTCGTGTCCTGTTTCTTTCATGTGTTGGAAGAGAGAGGAAGTTTTTTCTTCTTTTTTGACGGCATTCTTGTGTTCTGCGATACGTGCATTTATTCGTCTGTTTGTTTGTCCAATGTACGTGGCTGGGCAGACTTTGCAGGGTATTTCATAGACCCCTTGGTTTTCCAACTGGATTTTATCCTTGGGGTTTCTGAGGAAATTGGCTATGACCTACTTGTGAGCTTCGATGTTGTATCTCTCTTCACACAAGTGCCCATTAATGAAGCCTTGACAGCCATTCAAAACAAATACAATCCCCCCGAATACATCTTGGACCTGACCAACCACTGCCTAACCAACACGTACTTCATCCACAATGGACAAAGATACAAACAGATAGAAGGAGCACCTATGGGATCACCCCTCTCACCGGTCATCGCAAACCTGTACATGGAACACTTTGAAACCAATGCTTTAGACAAGTCAGAACACAAACCCAAACTTTGGCTCAGATATGTTGACGACACCTTTGTAATTTGGCCACACGGGAAGGAAAAACTGGACAGCTTCCTCACACATCTCAACAGCCTACACCCCAAAATACAATTCACTATGGAAATAGAAGCCAACAACCAACTTCCCTTTCTTGACGTCCTAATCTACAAAAAACCTGATGGCTCCCTAGGACACACTATCTACCGGAAAAAAACACACACCAACCGCTACTTACATGCACAATCACACCACCACCCTGCACAAATAAACTCCGTAGCCAAGACTCTCATCTCCAGAACCAAACGCCTGGCTGACAAAGACCACTTGACAACTGAGTTACAGAATCTCTCAAATGTGTTAATTGCCAATGGATACCAGCAAAACAGGGTTACGAAGCTAATCCAAAAAGAAACACCCCCCAAAAACCAAGACACAGAAGAAAACAATGGCATGGCCCTCCTTCCTTATATCAAGGGCACTACAGATAAAATTAGCAAAATCCTCCATAAACACAATATCAAAACAGCCTTTTGCGCCAACCAAAAAATAGCCAATATCCTCAGAAACCCCAAGGATAAAATCCAGTTGGAAAACCAAGGGGTCTATGAAATACCCTGCAAAGTCTGCCCAGCCACGTACATTGGACAAACAAACAGACGAATAAATGCACGTATCGCAGAACACAAGAATGCCGTCAAAAAAGAAGAAAAAACTTCCTCTCTCTTCCAACACATGAAAGAAACAGGACACGAAATTAATTTTGCAGATTCCAAATTGCTCTCTAACATGGAACATCACCACAAGAGAATAATCATGGAAGCCATCGAGATAGAGAAACACCCTCACAACATGAACAAGCGTGACGACACATCCCGCTTGCCAGACATCTGGAAATTAGCCCTCCCCACAAAAACTGACACCAGATCCAGAGGCACACAGAACGCCATCACCAATCAACCACACCAGACCCAAACCCAGACCCTCTCCACAGATAAATTACAGACACCATCCAGTAGCCAAACCATGGTGGCACCTCCGGATGCTGCACCCCCCTGCAATCCCTACACAGATCTGGCTGGCACAGGCCACAAAACCACAGCTCGCCCCTATACACGAAGCCAAGCCAGAGCACAACTAAATGTAGTACACCCATCTTCTCAGAAAAACTCTTCACAAAGTTCAAGAGGTCAAGACACAAAGGCTTTAGCAACTAATCCACACCTAATGACCCACCTAAGTGGTACTCAGGATATCACTCAAGAAATCACTCAAGATATCCCTCAAGCAATTAAGGAACAAAAGAAGAAAAGGCACACTAGCCTGGGAACTTCCTCTCTGCCCAGAACATTGGAGGCCACACCTCCTCAACAGTATTTATAGGAACTCAAACACTGAGATCCTGCTCTGTTCCAGTAACAAGAAGCCGAAAGCACCAGCCTGAAGATGACGAGTGAGACCTCGTCGAAACGTCGCCTAGACACCCCAACTTTTACACGGGAAGATACCCGAGGACACCAAAACCTGCATTCCTGTACCCGTGAAAATCTACGAAAGCATATATACACCAAAACCTGCATATATATATATATATATATATATATATATATATATATATGCAACCTCCATGTGGTGGTAATACTTTTATACTGTAGGTTTGGGTTACTAAATTCCCAGGAGTTTACCTTGCTCTGTATTTACGGTAATACAAAAAAAATGATTTAGGGAAATGGAATGTTTTTGATGCTACTGGATAAAATGGGAATGGGGAACTGAGCAGAAATGGAGTCATAGTTCAGTTTTAAGAGGTGAATGTGCCTCTTTTCTGAAACAGAATTGGAAACTATTTCAGAGAACAATATTTGGGAAACTTGAGCCTGACAGTTACGAGCATTTTCTAATACCAAAGAGCATTAGTGTCATGAACTTCAATTGTGTATATCTCAGTAATTACATTTTTGAGAGCAAATGAATAATTTGAATTGCCACACAGACGTCACAATGTCATTCCAGGAGACTGTTTCAAGAGAGGCACGGTGTTTTTCTTTTAACCTGGCATTGTCAAGTTAAGTAAGTGCAACTCCTTAAAAAAGGGCTCATTTCCCTCTAAATCATACCAAATGGTTTGAAAAGATCTGGATTTGATTTAATATTTATACTCTGAATTTCTATTAGAATATTTGAAGTGGTTTACAATTCAAAGCAACAGAAATGCAATATAAGAAGCTCTAAAATTTAAATGAATGAATGAATATGTTGGTATAAAGAACAATGATAATATATTTCATCTAATGCTTCTCTTGCTGTCTCCTGGCAAAGGAGAATTTCTGGGGTTCTGATTGGTTTTCCTTTGGCGGACACCCAAAGGCAGTCTCTTTCTAGGCAGCACTTCTCATCTCTATGGTCTCCCGTGGCCTGCTCTGGACACTGATGGCAACTATATATATGATAATTTTAATTGCCATCTGGCTGATCTTTCCTTAACCTGTAAGGCTATAGCAAGGTCTTTCTGATCCTTCTGATGTTCCTGCATCTGCTGAGTCTCCTGGTACAGAATCATCTTTATTTCAAAGACTATAAAAATATTTGCTAACATTTCATTGAACATTTCATTGAACAAAAACAATTCCTAGGACTTTGCCATTTCCGACTGAACACAGGAACTGCACAGCAGTAGGTAAGTGAGCACTGAATAGCAAGCTATTCAGATTGCTATTTTCTTAATTGGCAAGTATTTTACCACTTAAGAAGAAAGCAAACATTTGTGGCAAGCTTCTTACATGGAATGTTACTCAATGTTCTTATGCTTCATGGCACTGTGTCTTACAGCACAACCCTATAGAAGTTCATCCAGAAGTTTTTATCTATCTAGACTTACTGCCAGGTAAGTGTCTTTAGGATTGTAGCCCGAGTAATCCAATTGCTAAGGAACAACTAGCTTTACTTACTGATTTCCCAGGCTTCTGCCCTGTTGTTGTTAGGGTTACTAGGTTTTAAAGGTTTTCCTTGTCAGGCAGTAAGGTCAGGGCCTTTTCGGTGGTGGCTCCGTAAGATCTGACCCAATACAATTTGAGGGGGGGAGGCACTCCCCACAAGGTGCATAGTGCACAAGGCAGACCAGTTTGTTTGGCACCTAGGCAGACCATTCCACAATGGTCTCTCCTTGGGAGTAAAGGTACAGTAGTGGCAAGTGATGTAATAACTAACAATTTCCTTCCATTTCATGTCACCCCAAATCATCTGCCTGCAGTGCCTGCCTCAGTCCACCTAATCTTTGTGGAACTCCCCCTCAATGGACATATGCCTTTACCATATTTTAAATGGGACTTGAAAACCCTTTGGTTTCAATCTGCTCTTAGATACGATGTTGGGACAGGCATTTAAATTGCTAATTGTTTCATCTCATTTGTCATGCTGGTCTATAGAGTGCTTAGACTGCAGTTTCATATTTGTAGTTCTAAGATGTAGCTTTAATAGCAATTGATAGCTTCAATTATGTATGTAGGAAACCTTAGGCCCAGGAGCCAGATGGGGTTATGGAATATATAGGCTTATACCTTAATCTTTCCAGCATCTCCCTTTGGGATTCTTCCTGACTCCAGTTGCCACAGACAGTTTGTTCTTCATCTTCAAGCCTGGATAATGGGACCTCCAGAGGCAGGCATTCAGGATATCTGCTTGATACATAAATTAATAATTGTTCAGATAGAAATAGTAACCAGTTACGGGGCAGAATAATCCCTCGTGCTGTTAGAGGTAGCTACTCATCACCTCAAGATACACAACTTGTTAAGGGCTGTTCATACAGATTGTTGTTTATCTCTGTTGTTCAGGCTGAGGATAGTTTATAATGCAAAGGAGGAGAAATATGCTGAAATATGACCCTTACATGGTGCCATGTTATGACAAGTGAAACTAGAACTGATGCACCAGAAAGGTCTGCTATAGTGAGTTTGTTAGGGCTGAGGTATAGTCACTTTTGGATAGTAAAAGAGAAGCTGTTAACCTGATACAGCCTCTGGCACTCATTAGCTGCCCCACTGGACTAATGGAGAAAGGGCTGTTCTGAAACATTTTTATGCCTGGCATTTGGCCAGAACTGGTTCTGTTGGAGACCTGTACTTGGGAAGGCTAACAGTAGTAGATAAAAAGGAGCTGATAATAAAAGGCTCACTCTGACATAGCTGTCTTGACTCTTCCTAGTAATTGTTATGAAAAAGCAGTGCATCAGGATATTTGCTTTTGCCACAGTGTGTGTATGTGTGTGTGTAAGAATTGGAAACATACCTTCACATTTGTGGGTCAGGAATCTTTTTTCAGTCTGAAGGCAACATTCTGTTCTGGGCAACACTCTGAAGGGCATGAACTGGTGGTGGACTGTACCAGAGTCAAAAGTGGGTGGATCAATGAATGTAAATTTCGTATTTGTACAATAGGTTGTTTCTACAGACATACATATATGCATTAAGATTCAACTCACACATTAAGTTCAAGATTTTATGACTTGCTAGGGCATCTAAAGCAGCCACAATGAATTAAGGCCATGTTTACCTGACAGTGTGTCCTATCGAACTTAATAGGTCTTAAATCGGAGCCGACATGCATAGGATTCCACTGTAAGCCACCTTTATAATAGTAAAAGTCAAATTACGCAAAGTGTAACAAATCAGTTTCCTTCAAAAACAACCTCATAAAGATTGCAAATCATTCAGACGGTGCATTTCAGCTTTCACCAAATAATTTGCAAAGTACCAAAACGCATTTAAATATCTAAATCATTCTACAGTGTCAAAATAAGAAACATTTAAACAATTTAGGAATGTAACAAAACAAAAAACAAACAAACAAATTTCTTATTTGTAGCGCAGAACTGAAAACAGAAAGGAACATTTCTCCTGTTTTTTCTGGAGTGATGAGTATTGTCTCTTCAATCTCAAGAGAGACTTCTGCTCCAGAGATCTAGGGTCTACTGATTCTGATGGCCAAATTTAATTAGGCGGAATGTTTCTCGATGTAAACATCCTCCCACATATAAAGTAAGGATCAAGGTAGGTTGTTTTAGTGTGGGAAGGAAGTGTTAAATTTCCCCAGCCCTCCAGATGCTTTCTCCTAGCAACACCCCCCTCCCTAACAATAAAAAATAAAACACACACATTTTATAAGTGAGTGGAGAGCTGTTAATGGTGGTTCCATCCTAATTCTGATTCTTGTGCTGTAAAGGTCACAGTCCTAATTTTGAAATACTAACAAAAATCAACCCTTTGGGTGGTTTGGGGGGGGGGGGGAGATTTCAAGTAAAGGAGGTGAATCCATGCCCTGGATCTGATTTACAGTTTTGTGACCTTGATTCAACCCATGAAGCTGTTTTTTGTGGCCTCCTACCATCCCCCCCTTTAAGGGACATGGGTGGAGCTGTGGGTTAAACCACAGAGCCTAGGACTTGCTGATCAGAAGGTCGGCGGTTTGAATCCCCTCAACAGGGTGAGCTCCCGTTGCTCGGTCCCTGCTCCTGCCAACCTAGCAGTTCAAAAGCGCGCCAGTGGAAGTAGATAAATAGGTACCGCTCCAGCGGGAAGGTAAACGGCGTTTCTGTGCACTGCTCTGGTTCGCCAGAAGCGGCTTAGTCATGCTGGCCACATGACCCGGAAGCTGTACGCCGGCTCCCTCGGCCAATAAAGTGAGATGAGCCCCACAACCCCAGAGTCGGCCACGACTGGACCTAATGGTCAGGGGTCCCTTTACCATTACCTTTACCTTTACCATCCCTTTGCCAAAATCAAGCACTTCTTCTTTCCTTGAAGTGCAAGACTATGTCTGTTTCCTATTGTGTTCAATGGGGCTTATTCCCTACTAAGCACATTTAGGATTGCAGCCTCAGAGTCCTTCTCATTCCCAAGTTTATCCCGAAACAGCATAAAATGGCACTAATTAAAACTCCATGGTTGCGATAGTGAAAAAGTTATTTCCTTGTTTCAGAACAGCTCTGGATAATTGGTACAGTTAAAAAAAATCTAATGGAGGAAACATGATTATGCTAATTTTTTTATCTTTTAGCAAGTGTTTGTGAACATTTGCATTTCGTTTGCTCATATCATTTTCTTCCTTCCATTGTTTGGTAGCAGTCCAAGTTTCTGTATACACAAGGAATGCCAACTGGGACAGTATTCGACAATAACCACCCTTGTGATAAGTTTTCCAATCAACTCTTTCTGGCTGCAATATAATGCTTTGCAATTGCTGGCTATAGACCCATTCTAGCTTGCCCAAGATTCTGCCAAATGCACTAAAAAAGATCTTGCAAAACAGCTTTAATAAGAGTGCATTTTAACTCCTCAGCGTGCAGTTTGTTTACCTTGTTTTGCTTTACCCACAGATGGTACTGATGCAAGCCCATTCTTTGGGGGCAGAATATAGCTCCAGTCTGTTTCCTATTAAAATGCAGTAATATGCTGGGCAAGATTCTTTATGTGTTGTTTTCCTTTTGACATTCTGTGGAGGTGGCAAATGGGCACTGCAAGCAAAGTAAGAGATGCAAAGGCCATAAAATGCCTAAGCAAATGATGCTTCTTGCATTTGGGAAGCATAGATTCCTGGCTGCTGATGGAAATCCACACCCCTACCTAGCTGAGCATTATTTAACTTTCTTCCTATTTTTTCATATTTAGCAGATTAAGAAATGGGCTAAATATTTCATTTTACATTATGCCATTTATATTATCATTGCCAACTTTCCAGTTGCCTTTTCATACAGCTCAGCCCACCATGCTGTCTGGTGAAGAATATGGGGATGCAACAAAGTCTGCTTAAAATGAGCATGAGCAGTGATGGAGGCCCTGAAAAGTCCCTCAGGCACTCTTTGCTCAATTAACCCTAATGTAATTGGAGAAATGGCCTGCAAGGTTGATGCTTAAAAATTGTGGGGTGTCAGAAAAATATAGGGACCTGAGTGAAGGGGGTCTGTGTCGGCATCCCTGAATGTGGAGTTGCATTAATTTTGAAAGAATGGAATGAAATCAAATCCTGGAATCACAGATGGTCAGAGTTTCATTTTTCTGACAGTGAGTGGAAGGGGCCTGGGGCAATTCTTCAAGAGAGATACAGAATACAACATTAAGAGGCAATTTGTAGACTTAGCTGGAAGAGTTCTGATGGACATCCATTTTGAAGTAAGGAAGGAGTTAGGAAATGTCACTCTAATACCTAAAATAAACCTGCCAGGTGACATATTTATCCCGTAGTGTGAACCATGACATCTCTGCTGCATTAATCTGCCTCCTCACAGCCACTGCAAATAGCATTGCTGTGCTATGAATGGTAAGTTGCCCAAACATCTTCCCCCAAATTGCCAACATGTTTCTCCAAATCTCTACCTATTAAAGAGATGGTTAACTAGAGAGGGGGAGACATTCTCACACAGACCTGTATGTTCACAGGGCAGCCTCCATGCATTTGTGTTGATTACTAGAACTGTCCACAGCCCACCAATATGCCCTGGATCCCTTTGATCTTGGTCTCCTGTCTAGAGTCAGGTAGGAGACCATCCCAGATCTGGTCCTGAATTGCTTCGGGATCATAGCTTAATTAGTTTGTGTGGGTTTTTTTTAATAAAAATAAAATAAACAAAAGCTCAAGAGGGGAAAGGGTGGAGACATTTCACCTTCTTCCCCTCCTCCTGACTAGCAGTAGGGAGGTTCAGTTCTTCAGGGTGTTCCTTTGCAAGTGGTTTTTCCTCTGAGGAAGGTATGCTTGAGAAAGAGCACCCAACACTTTGCAGGTTCAGAGGAACTCAACTTTTCAGTGGAGGCATTGATCTCACAGGGTGCTGATTCAAGGAAAGACTGTTAAGCAGGAAGGAGTTGAGCTCTGTCAGGCTGGAAAAGAGGTTGGTCTGAAGAGAAGAAAGATGCACCCTAAGGTATTCACTCACTCACACACACACACACACACACACTCCTACCTTCTCCCATGAGGACTCCGCCTGCAGTCAGGTAACTCTTCAACTTGCTATGGCTTTTCCCACCTGATACTGTCTTCTCCCTGCTTGATGTTCTGCTCCCTGACAGCTCCAGACCAAAAAAGCTTCCCCACATCTGTAACACTTTTCATAATTTTGCCCTATTTTCCAATAGTTTGGTGAATGTCAATGTGGTGTATCTGATAAAACAGAGGTAGCAAACACAATACTCCCAACATTCCCAAACAATGCCTATTCTGGATGAGATTGGTGGGAGTTTGAAGCCAACACTATCTGGAGGGGAACAAGCAGGGGCGATGTGTCCAGTTTCACTGCTTGAGGCAAAGTGGGAAGTGCCGCTCTCCCTTGCCGTGGCTGCCGCCGCTGTTCCCACCATGCCTGCAGCTGTCGCTGCCGCAACCAGTGGCCGCTCTGCTGCCACTATGCGCCTTGCTGGATGATGCTGATTTCAGGCAAGTTCACACTGATTTCGGGTGATAGCTTGCCAAAACCATGTGAGAGCTTGTGCAGTCCACAAGATCTCATGTGATTTCAGATGAGATCTCACTCAAAATGGACGTGAACTTACCTGAAATCTGTACCAAGGTTGGTGGCACTTCTCTGATGCTGGCAAAGGTGGCAGGGCAGGTGGGAAGCCCATGAAAATACCACCTGGGGTACTACTGCCATCTGAAGCGGTGGCACTTTAACTGAAAATTCCAAAATGTCTGAAGTAATGATGAAACTCACCCTGACTCTCCAATGAGAGATTTGAGCTATGCAAAAAGCTGAAGAAGGAAGGATTAGGGGAGGAAAGGCTGAGGAAGATGTGGGCAGCTGTTCTCACTGAAATATTATACATTTTATGGGGTTATTAAGAAATTAGAAGAGGGTGGCTTTGAAAACTTTCTGACAAGATTTTGGAACTATTTTAGGGAACTAGAAGATGATGTTGCAGTAACTGTCAAGAAAGCTCACTGAGTAGGAGTTCTCACTTGAAAAGCTTCTAATCATCAAAAAGACATTAAAGTGTGATTTATGGATCCATTCACCACACACACAAAAGATTATGAGAGAGGCCAGGTTTCCTCCCTATAATTAGTAACAAATTAAACTCTTAAGAGATAGCAACAACTAAGATCCAGTTATTGAGGCTCTAGTGAAGGGAGGCCAAAAGTATACATGCACCTTGTAGTCCACAAATGCTTCAGTTTATATGCCTCTAACTTGGAAAACAGTGTAAAGTGGCACCTTGGTACTCAAATGGCTTGGCTTCCGAACAAATCGGCTCCCGAACGCTGCAAACCTGGAAATGAGTGTTCCGGTTTGCAAACTTTTTTTGGAAACCAAATGTCCGATGCGGCTTCCGCGGCTTCCAATTGAGTGCAGAAAGCTCCTGCAGCCAATCATGCCTTGGTTTTCAAACCATTTTGGGAGTCAAATGGACTCCCAGAATGGATTAAGTTTGAGAACCAAGGTGCCACTGTACTGCTGTTATTGAGAATTGGTCTTAACTCATATAGACTCTAACCATGTGATCCCCCCTAACTAACTATAGCACCAAACCCTTTCACATTTGCCCTGGTGTATACTCCACATAGGATATGGGGCAAATTGCTGTTGGCAAAAAGTGCCTCCTTCAGCTTCCTAATTCCTACCCTATACCAGGGATGGAGAATCTGTGGCTCTCATGTCAGTGGACTACAACTTGCATTATCCGTGATCATTGGCAATGTTGTCTGGGCCTGGTGGGAGTTGGAAGTCCAGTAATGTATAGAGAACAGCAGTTTCCTTATTCCTGTCCTAGACTGTTGGAGCTTAATTTCAGAGAACTGGGATCACTAATCCCACCTTCTAGTCACTTCTATGGCCAGTCTGCTTCTGGAATTTGGTAGGCTGAGGTCAGCAAGAGATGACTTCATCTTTCATCACTCTTTTGTATTTATTGTTTAGAGTGAAAACAAAAGCACACAAGATCAGTTGTGAGCTCTTTTCAACTTTGTCATAATGTTTGCAGCTGCTTCCATAATTAAATACTCTCGAAAACAGCCTTGAGAGAGAAGCATGTGTGGATAATAGGAACAGGGAAGGTGAGTTTTATGAATGTCACTGTAACCTTTATATTCTTAATTTACTTCAAAATTTGTCTCAAAAGAATATATTTAGTACCTATACGTGGGCAGGACAAAACAAGGAAAGATCCATTCCATACAAGAAAGTCTACATGTTCTTTCAGTTGGTGATTCTCAATTCTGAAAGCCTCTTGAAAACATTCACAAATCCATCCGTATTCATCCAATTGTATGAGGAAGAAGTGGTCTGTAGTGTCTTCCCTCGATGTAGGCAGGCTCTGTGTTGCAGAATGGGTGAACACACAGATGTGTGAGACAAGGCTAGCAGGTAGGCTCCCGCCCTGGACAAGGATGAATTCATGAACTGTTATCCCTCGCACTCAGGAATCAGGACATTTTATCTGCCATAAAAATGGGGTTCCAACCTTGTATCTGCAGGGCTAGAGCACTCGCCCTGGCTCTGGCTCTGTGTATGTTTGTTGAGGTGGGGAAATGGCCAGGTTGGTGATGGGACTACATGCTACTAGTCTTGGGACCAGTGGCTGCCAATGAGCTACTGGGCCCAAGAAGAAGAAGAGTTTGGATTTGATATCCCGCCTTTCACTCCCCTTCAGGAGTCTCAAAGCGGCTAAGATTCTCCTTTCCCTTCCTCCCCCACAACAAACACTCTGTGAGGTGAGTGGGGCTGAGAGACTTCAAAGAAGTGTGACTGGCCCAAGGTCACCCAGCAGCTGCATGTGGAGGAGCTGGGACGCGAACCCGGTTCCCCAGATTACGAGTCTACCACTCTTAACCACTACACCACACTGGCTGTGCAGAGCCAAAAATGACTTTGGGCCTAAGTACCTAAAATCAGCAGGGGGGTGCCCTGCTTTTGGTACCACCACTGGCATCTTGTACCGAAAAGATTTTGTTTCTGTCAAATTTGAAAACATTTGTTGTGCAGATATTCGGTTTGTCTTTAAAAGTTTTTATTTTTTTGTTCATACAGGGCTCATTTTCCCAGAATGGAACAACAACAACTACTACTACAATTTCCCATTAGTAATTAAGGTTAGCAACCATCTCTGCTTCTGATATAAGGTGGGTTCAACCTCATGTGTTCTGTTCAGGAGGCGGTTCATGGGTGGCAGGAATCAGAAATATGAATAAGTAATCCTTATAATTTTAAACAGTGATAAAACTAAGGTATGAGTGTGATGTTGGACAAAAAGAGGGCTCAGTGCGCCAAGGCTCACAGCTATAATGAGTTGTTCAGGAACACCAAGAAAGCAATCAAACAGAGATGTAAAATAAAAATGTTTGTTGATCCATGAAGCTATTGAAAATGCAATTGCTTTAATGTTACACTTGCAAAATCTTTTCCAACCATGCTCCTCAGATGAGAACTATAAGACACACCATGTTGCTGAACCAACATTTAGCAGGCATGACTATTTTTAGATGTCAGAAAATTCAAACTGTGAATGTATTGGACTTCATAATGTAGCAAATGGTTCAGTTTTGAAAATCAAAGTCCTAAGCTTACTTCAAGCTCCTTTTTGTTGTTGAGCCATGGCAAATTCATATTATAACTTTTTGAAGCGTGGCAATGCTCCTTAAGAATCAGCAAGCACAAGCAAGGGACAAGAGCTGAAGAAAAGAGGAGAAAATGTACAGCTCAAGCTGGACTAGTGGAGGTTAGTCTATTGGTGCAAATGGGGTGCTGCCCCACCAGCCCTCACCTGGCTGCCTGCCAGCTTCCTTCTTCTTAGTCTCAGTGCTGTCATTACAGAACTCAGTAAGGCCAGTGGCCCTTCTAGTTGAGCATCCTTTTCTAGTCAACCAGATGCCTATGGGAAATCTGCAATCAGGACCTGAGCACTAGAGCATTCTCCCTTCCTGCAGATGCCTACTGCCTCTGGCCATAGAGGCAAAGCATTGTCGCTATGATCCATGGAAACAGAGCAGAGCATCATAGTTAGCAGCCACTGATAGACTTATCCTCAATGAATTTGTCTAGTCCTCTTTAAAGCCATCCAAGTTGGCGGCCATCCCTGCCTCAGCTGGAACGAGTTCCATTGTTTAACTCTGCACTGAGTGAATAAGAATAACTTTGCCCTTTCTTTTATCTGTCCTGAATTTTCCAACATTCAATATTCAACTCCAGTGGATTTCTGTGAGTTCCAGGGTTAAGAGAGTTGTTCTTAGTTCAAAACCTAGGCAACAGCTCACGGTTAGTGAGAAGAGAGCTTAATCATGAGTCCACGTTCCAATGACATGATAGTTCAAACCTTAACACATCATAGCAGCAAAAAGGACTGGGGAGGAACAAAATGGCCATGAGTTCCTCTTCTGGAGCCTGCACATTCGTAAGGTCTCACAAAGCCAAGGTTTGACTTTCAGCGTGGTGCAAGCTAGGACATCCTTTCAATAAATACTCCCAAAGGAACTATCAAACAAACCATTGTTTTAGCGCATTCAGTGCAGGCTCTGCTCCCAATATAAGCCCCAGGAGTGAACCGGAATGAAGCCTGCTCACCTGCGGTCCACTCACCTGGCCCCACCCCCAACGGCACCGTGGATAGGCGCGTTTGAACAGGGGGGTTGGCAGGAACCCTCCAATGCTCCGTGGCGCTGGGAAGGCTCCTGGTGAGTCTCTGGGAGGATTGGGGGAACCGAACACTGGGGGCCAGAAATGGCGCCCACCATCACAAAAGGGGTGATGAGTCTTTATTTTAGTCAGTGAAGCCATTCTCAAAAGGAAGACTTAAGAATATAACCTTTTTATTTATAAAAAACCAAGCAAGCAAGCAAACAAACAAACAAACCAAGCATATGCAAATGTGCCCCTTAGCGTGTATAATTGATTGACTATAATATTCCAGATACTTGTGTGAAATGCAAATCAAAGATATGAGGAATGCAACAAAAACTGTTCTGTTTTGTTTGGCTGGTGCTGAATGTTGTTTGTGCTATAATTAGAGAGAAGCAACTGCCCTGGAAGCCGGCCGTTCACAAGTGTATTTTCTGCAATGTTTACAGCTTCAATAAAATTGATGAAAAATTTAAATGATGCTCTACAACTATTAAAGGAAGATTGGCTTTTGGACATATCTCTGTTAAGTGGACAATTACCTTTTTTCAAAAGAAATGCAAATAAAAGCAAATGAAGCAGAAATGGCAATGTTCTGGAGAAAGATAAAGGCCTGTTAAAGGTAGAAATGAAATAACTAGGATGAAGACCTTAAAATAAGTAACAGAAGCCTGAGCACACATCCGTCCTGGTTTCTGTTCACTGAAACTGGTTCTATGAAAAAGTAAAGTTCCACCAGGTCTGTATATAGCCATCCTTCAGCTATATACATAGAGTGAAAGCCAATGGTGTCTGTCTGCTAACGCTGATTGTTACCAGGGCCAGCTCAATACATTTTGTTGTCTGAGGCAAAGGACAAAAATGGCACCCTCCCCCACGACACAAACAGAAGCCAATTTAACTAGTCATTGATTCTTCCTGCAATGCTGGTAAAAGGACAGTATCTTCCACTGCACTTGAGGATAGCAGGCTGGCACAGGTGGTACTGGGCAGGCCATATGGCACTCAGAACTGTGTCCCCTCCCTGTACCTCAGCTGTCTCACTCTGCCTCATTATAGGGCTGACTCTGTCTGTTTCCACTCCCGATACAGCCCCTGTCTGATCCAACATCTGCTGAAGAGAATTAGGGGACCTTTCTGACAAGTTTGGACACAGGGAGGATAGGAAGGGGAAGTCCCATCTGCACACATGACTCACATGTTGCCCATAATACAAAATCTCATTCAAATGTATCTATTGGGAAATCTTATGTGCACAAGATCCTGTGATTTAGTACTGATAGGAAGATTTGCTTCTACACATTTGCTTCTACACATTTGCCTCTACACATTTGCTTCTGCACATGAGTCTGACAAAAACTGCTCTGAGTCTGAAACATTCCTTCCTGGAATGTTCAGTTCATGAAACATCACATCTCGACCTGTCCTTATCTATCTGTGTACATTCTTTTCTTACCACCCTGGAATGTTTAGTTCACATTTTAGGCCTGTCTAACTCTGTGTTCCTTTTATCTATTGATGATTAATGTCTTATATGCAACCCTCGCAATGTATTTGTGTTAATCAATTAGCAACAAGCACATACGTGGCAATGCTGTAATATTCAATAAAAGGGACTCCCCGAGACATGCTCGAGAGATGCCTCCCGGATGACACTTGCCACTCGTCTGTCGTTTATTTCACCCCAACATAGTACAGCATTGTGCTGGGATAAAGGATTATCCAGGTACATTCCAATGATCTCATCAGACTATTATTTCCTGCTTTTTCAACCAGCCAGCCTTTGTGCCTTTGCATAAACAGAACCTAACTAAAAGCAGCATGAATTTATTCATTATTCTCCCAATCACTACAAGCTTTTTCTGAGCAATTACAGTAGGATTTACACCAAAAAAATCTATCAGAATCCATTGATTCTGTTTATCAAAATTTAACATATTTGTCCATTCTTCGTTTCTCTCCTTTCACATGTCATAAAAGCCACTTCTGGAAATCTAGCAGAATACTGCAAGTTTATCACTCACTTCCATGTTATTTGCTTCCCAAAACAATATATTTATTTGCAAGCTTTGAAATCCAGAAAATCACAGGAGCTTTATGTCGGACTGTGCACTAGAGCTATTTACATCACCACCATCCCTGGCCCAGGATCACCCTTTCCCTCCACAGCCATTGAGTGGAGGAGGAGATTCCGATTTCTTTTTCACTGCAATACTTACTGGTGTGAATGAAATTTAGTGTGGCGTGGCAGTCTAGAGGTACTACTGTGTGAAAAGAACATTAGAAATCTGAAGTGCTGGCAACAGAATCAGTAAAACTGATGCAATAAATACTCTGTCTGAACAGAGCCCATGTTGTGTGCTACTATCTGTTTTAATCCCAAATAGGGAAGCATAGAAACTCTGTGAATGGGCTGACATAGATGACTGGTCCATTGTGATGGGTTTGGAAGGTCACATTTTGACATGTAAGCAGTATATATAAATAAAAAAATTGTGCAGATTTATTCCAGCAATTGGTCTTATCATAAGAGCTGTACATAAATTCAGTTAGCAGTTCTCCTTAGCCCCTCACCTTACCTGGGAGAGATGTTCAATCTAGTTTTACATGTTTTCAGGGAAGGAGCTTTGCACTTAAATGAGAAAAACATGTTTTACACCTACCAATAAATACTTTGCTCTCAAAGGAATAATGGTAAGAGGGTTATCTGCTTAATATTCATATGCAAAGCAAAACAAGTAATGCATAGTCTCCCAAGGAAAGTAACTGGAAGCAATTACCACTCTTTTAAAGGTAATTATGAGTCTAGAGACAGATTAGAAATAACATTTGCTTACTCGCAGTGGAGTTCATGATCCATTTGAATCAGATCAGTCCTCCATACTAATATGAGCTTCACTGAAATTACTCCCCAACTTGTCGTTCAGTCTGTATTTCCCTGGAGTTTCTCTGAATCACACGTAGCAAGTTATATGGAACTCTCCTTTAATACTTCCACATGGATAACCAAAAGCCTTTTAAAACAAATTAGATATTGTACAGCCTGCGACTGCTTACCTAGCTGAGCCAGTTTGCTTGTTTCCCCCTTTTAAACCTTCAAACATCCAAGAGCTTGCTATATATTGAAAAGAGGAGTGGGCGTCAATCACATCACTCACTCCATTGGCTGATTTGGACAAACACTACGGCTGGTGCAGTCCATACATGTTGGGAGAATACAGTCATGCCTTGTACCTTCCAGGCCTGCTGAACATTCATGTGTGAGATATGACCTTTGTAGAGAACCTACACATGTAGTTTGGTGGCAGGCATACAATACAGGAAAATCTCTGCAGAGTTTGTGGCTATAGTGATTGATTGAGTTTGCTTCAATGCTGCCTTCCCACAGTGTGTTGTTCACAAAGCGGCTTACAATAAACATTCACAATTATCAAAGCAGTGGGTTGGGGGAGAGAAGTCAGCCTACAAATTCATAGGGGACAAAAATAATCAATTTAACCAACATATGATAAATGCAATACTGCAATGAATAATAATAATCTAGAGTTCAATACATAAGTACGGAGCAAATAGAAAATTAGCAAACAATGATGTTCCACTGGCTGTTGCATTCCAAGGAGCCAAAGCAGCCTAGCTTGAGTGTTCAGAACAGAAGGGTCCTCTCACTGGACTTGGTGGCTTGCAGCTGGCTCCCTTTTCTGTATTCCATACACCTCAGAATTTACAACCATTAAACCTATGCTATCATGATCTTGCTATAGGAGAGTGCCTATGCTCAAATGCACAACCATTTTAAAGATACTATTTTAAAGAAACTATTTTGTGCAGAGGGTCCATTCCTGGCTTTCATACTGTCAGGCTTCAGGGAATCCTATCCCTCCCATGGTGGCAGAAAAGAAGAAGATAAAAAAAGAGTTCTTACCAATTAGTTTATTCAATAATCACAGCAAGAGACAAAGGAATGCGGTCTCTCTCTAGATAATGGTGTTTCTCTGAGTAAAGCCCAATTCCCTCCATCTCCCTTATCCTATGTCATCCCTGCACCGGCTGATCTGAGCTTTCTGCCTTTGAGCTCTCTGTTCTACTACTCTCACTGCACACCTAGTCCTGGGGGAAGGGGGCTTAGTAATGCTCTCCAAAGACATTGAGTCTGTCAGCCATCTCTCCCCCAGTGCTTCTTCTTCCTGCTGTTCCTCTTCTAATATTTCCCAGCTTCTGCCCTCTGCAGCCTCTGAGCTATGTCCTTCTGCAAACCACTGATCTAAATCTATACTGTCCTCCTGTTCTCAGGAAGGTGCAGGAGAAGGGGGGCGGTCCCCACCATTCCTCCTCAGTCCAGCCCCGGACACATGTGTGTCAACAGAGTGTGCATAAGCCCACCCCACCCTGTGATGCTCTGTTATGTGCCCCCATTCCACCCCCCATTCCACCCTGTTCTGCCCTCTTCCAGGTCCAAGTGGACCCACATATCAGCAGTTGCACATCAGTTGGACACACGCAAAATGGTCGCTGCGCACACACACACACACACACACACACACACACACACACACACTGATATCCATGCATACAACATTATCCATACATTTCATGTTTGCTGCATACAACACCAATATATCACTGGTGAGTCCCGTAGCTTCCTGTGACAATTGTAATGTATGGATCTGCTGAATGGAAGGGTTAGGGAAACAAAAAATCTTTTGGGGACCCTCATGGTTCATTGTCTACACTAAGAAGTAATAGCTACTACAAAGCTTTCCTTTTTGTCTTTGAAGCAAACACCAAAATTGTTTCCTCACAAATGAATGCTGCTTTAGGCCAGATTTATATATTTTCTAAGAAATGCATTTGTGGGGGATCAGATTCTTATTCACAAACATCCTAGGAAAACCACAATAGACAAAAAACAATTTGGAATATTGATTTTGGCCTGCTGTGTGAGAGAAGGACTGAAGTGAGTTTCAAGGTAAAACGTTCATTTTCTCTGTAGACTAAAGAGAATAAGTTACTAAATTTAGTGGCTGTCGGGTTATTGTAATGAGCCTATTTTAAGATAAGAAGACTTGTCTGATTTCTTACTTCAGTGATCAGTCTCTCCAGTATTTTATCACAAAAGTCACATTTTTATAACCATTCATTTCCTTGTTAAAATGCAAACATAAAAAACCCGGAGCTCTAATCTTTTTCCTTAAAAAATAGTAATGAAGGCAATCTGCAGATATAATCTTGCTTCTATGCTTCCATTTATTTCAGTGCTGCATATGCAAAGGCCCTGCTCCTGAAATCACAGTGAAATAAATGGTGATTATAAAACAAGTAGAGTTTTTCCATGCAGTTTATTTAGATGATGATCTTTTTAAAAAAAAGAAAATGGAGTTAAAAGGACCATTTACATGCATTTTGCGCAGTATTTTTTTTTGCTTGCAACTTTGAATAACATTTTGTGTGTATGTTTTAAACTTTCAGGGACATGATTTAAAATATGTGCACAGCCTATCCAGTGAATTTATTACTGATTCGTTTGTGTGTTTATGTGTTGTTTGTTTGTTTATGTAGTTTTAAATCTTATATGTCAGCCTTTTACCCTATAAAGGAACAAAATATTGCCTCCATTAGGGAGATAATGCTACCAAACAGCCAGTCATAGCCTGGGTTCTGCAATGAATGGTGATGAAATCACATAGATCACATAGCTGTTCCTCCACGAATGGACCTGTATTATACACAAAGCAAGCAAACAGCAAAAGTTAAGAATGCATTCATCATTACTATGGCCTATTCAGATTATACTCACCTTTTAGAATAGCTGAGAATGTTACAACTTCCAGTGAACATTTTTGTGGTCAGGATGGTAAAACTATGGCCTTTATGATCTAACTCTTTCTTGGCTTGTTACTATGGTGAGGAATGCAGGTGGCACTGTGATCTAAACCACTGAGCCTCTTGGGCTTGCTGATCGGAAGTTCGGTGGTTCGAATCCCCATGACGGAGTGAGCTCCCATTGCTCTGTCCCAGCTCCTGACAACCTAGCAGTTGGAAAGCACACCAGTGCAAGAGGATAAATAGGTACCACTGTGGTGGGAAGGTAAATGGCATTTCCATGCGCACTGGTTTCTGTCACTGTGTTCCATTGTGCCAGAAGCAGTTTTAGTCATGCTGACCACATGACCCTGAAAGATGTCTGTGGACAAATGCTGGCTCCCTCGACCTGAAAGTGATATGAGCGCCGCAACCCCATAGTTGACTTTGACGTGACTTACTATGGTGAGCACCGCAGTAAATATTATCTGTACTGTTGTACATCTTTCAATCTTACATATGGCTTGTTACATATCTTTATATAACATGTATCTATTTAGCTAACATAAACTTGTCAGCATACAGTAGTTTTGTGCGAACTACTTCTCCCTAGGAAGAAATATGGTTGTAGAAATATGAAGGTTGACTGTTCTAGGATCTGGGCAATCATAAAACATTATGCTCTCCTATTTGTCGATCCAAAGCCATCTGGAATGCAATACATGAATATATTGAAGAAACATAAACGTGTCCAATGGATTTCAGCCAGCCTGGACCACGTTCATGCATCATTAGAAAAGGTTGCGGATTGGCAGGATACAGCAATATTATATTATTAGACAATCAGTTTGTCTGATTCCAATAAAATTCTAATTCCAAAACTAATTATTGCTTTCGACTTTTACAGCTCAAATAAGAATTTCAGCACTATGTGCAACTTAATTAGATCTGTTTTAATATTCAAAACACAGTATTAGATGCACATCTTATGGAGGAAATAAAGTAGCCCATCTATAAATAAAAAATATCATAGCAGTTTTTAGAAGTGCAATAGCATTTGCTTCAGCAGCATGAGAAATGTTGCAGTAATTCACATAATGTTTTACAATTGATCGTTATCGTTTATACAACCTCTAAAAATAAAAGTAAGAAACTATGAATGAGTGCCAGTATTGAACTACTGTTGTTTTATGATCCAGCACCATGATAGGTTAATGGAAGCAAAGGCTAGGGCAGATTTATATGCTTAATTAGATATTGAAAACATTGATTTCCCCAGGTGGTCACACTGTTTTCAGCTTTTCTATTTCAAGCCATTTATTCTGGTGTCAAAACATTGATTTAAGTGTCTTGAGTTCAGACATGTGAGTTTGAAATGTTTAGTCATAATACAGGGCAATCAAGAGTAATGAAATATGCATTCTTTTCTCACTGCTAAACCTTGGCAAGTAATTTGCACTGTCTGCCATATGAGTGAATGTACCTTGGACATCTGCTCTGCATTCCATTGCCCCATTCACAAGTCTCACACTTGAATATGGCCAGGACATTTTAGGCTTACTTATATAAAGGGTTTTCCTTGCAGCCTCACCCAGTGGCTAGTTTTGTGTGAGTTTTGAAAGACTTTTTCTGACCTTCTTCAACTAGATTTGAGAATTATAAAGTCGAACGGCCCTAATAGTAGACCTGCATCATTCTGAGTTTGTCATACTAACTGGGCTTAAGCTTTCCCAGCAGTCTTTATCTGTGAATGCTTAATATTTCTCTCAAAAGGTAATTGGGCCCCAGTAAGCTAATTCCATTAATTTCAATGGCTCTACTCTGAGTAGGACTAACACTATCTATACGCCATTATATGAAACCTCTGAGACATTAGTTTTGCATGTGAAGTACATATTTCAGGTCAAATAAAATTCAGATAATACATCTTCTGTGAAGGAAATGAGTTTAATCTTAATAGAGACCAATGCTAATTCATGAGTTTAAGGCCAAGGTATTTAATATGTAAAGGACATCTTGTTATATATTGTACAGTATTAGGAACTACATGTATCTGAGAGAGAAAAGAACGAACCTTCTGGTTAAAAATTCATCCCAGATCACAAAAGACTAAAAATTGTTGACATCTGCTTACTCCTCATTTATGTAAAACGAGTTAGTGGCTAATCAGTCTTGCTCTCAGGGATTAGATATTTCCCTTCAGATTACAGGGACCATTAGCAATTTGGCAGCTTTCATAGAGCTAAACTTGATATTTATGCAAATATTATGCAGCATGAAGGAGCCATTTGCTTGTTGAATTTTATTATGTGCTAGTCATGAATATTCTGACAACTGTTGGTTAATAATAGAAAAGCTGGCAAACGAAGCCTTTTGAAATAAGAATATGTGCAAGAATAGGATCAAATGCTTCTTGAGTGTGAATGGGGCACTGTGAAAAGACCCAACTTTCTTTCTCACAACATTGCTGTTGGTGCTCAGAACTCAGGCTCCGTCCACACTACACATTTAAAGCAGTATCATGCCACTTTTACCTGTCATGACTTTCCTCAAAGAATCCTGTAAACTATAGTTCTTTTTTAAGCATCATGAGAGTTGTTAGGAGACCCTAGATTCCCAAAGTTCCCTGAGAAGGGGCATTGACCGTTAAAGCACTCTGCAGAATGTAGTTATGGGAGGTGCTGGGATTTATTTTATTCTTGTTTCAAAAAAATTATATCTCACTTGATTGTATTTTTAAAAAAATCCCTCAAAGCAATTTACAATACAATACTGCTTTAAATGTACAGTGCAGATGGGGACTCAATTTAAGACTTTAAACTGAGAGGAGATTTTCTTTCCTCTGCGAGCCTCCGAAAACATTCTGTTCCTTGGTCAATCTGAATTCCTGTTTGTAAGTCTAGTTCTGTCATGATGTCCAACAAGTATGAAGCTGCTTCATTGTTAAGATAATAATCAGACATACATCCTTCTGAGGTGAAGGCAGATGGCTATCAGAGATAAAGTTATCTTGCCAGTGACTAGTTATAATGTAGAAATTTGGTTCATTTCACATGTTATTGTGAACCTACCTAATCTGAACATCTGAAACTTAACTTTCCTTCAAAATTCATGCTTGCAACTCTCCAACCCCCCCCCCCAAAAGGGTACAAAAATGCATATATAAAGAGAGCAGAGTGCATAAAACTGTATACATTTGCGGAAAAAAGTATACAAAAGTGCATTGAATTAGATGTTACTTGCAAAACTGTATACTTAAAATTGAATGCTGTGACATGCCACCCCAATCTCTGCGTGCTGAAAGATTCTAGGAGTCTTGTTGCCTTGGAATGAAGGTCAGCAGAGGCTATGATTTAATTAAGCTATCTGGTTTTATTTACACATATATACAAACACGCTTCAGGTTACAGACTCCGCTAACCCAGAAATAGTGCTTCAGGTTAAGAACTTTGCTTCAGGATGAGAACAGAAATCGTGCTCCGGCTGCACGGCAGCGGCAGGAGGCCCCATTAGCTAAAGTGGTCTTCAGGTTAAGAACAGTTTCAGGTTAAGAACGGACCTCCAGAACGAATTAATTACTTAACCTGAGGTACTACTGTATGTGTATATATCTACACATTTATACAAATGGGCTCATAGGATTAATACCAAAAAAGCTCTTGCTTCTCCCTTAGTCACAGCTTTGGATACTGACACAACTGTGTGTTGTGTTGTGTTGTGTTGTGTTGTGTTGTTGTGTCCTTCTTCTTCTGATAGGAATGCTCTGCAGGATGGGGACACGAAAAATGGAGGGTCGAGGAGGGTCTGTTGGTGAAGAGTGAGGAATGTCCCTCTTTTCATCTGAGGAACATTGGAGGGTATGCATTGAACACATGGGGCATTAGGTAGGTTGTTAGAAACAGAGGAAACTGCCTTAAATTTGAATCAGGCCATTGGCCTACCTAGCTCAATAGAGTCCACATTGACTACCAGGGGTTCTCCAAGACTGGGTTCTGTCCCAGACCTACCTGGAGATGCCAGGGATTGAACTTGGGACCTTCTGTATGCAAAGCAGCTGCTCTACCACTGAGCTATGGCCCTATTGGCTTGAGGCTATCCACTGAAGTCAGATGAATCTACAGAAAGACAGAGCCATAGTTATGGGTGGGCTAGCCTAGTTTCTTGCCCCAGGTGAAGCCTTCAGAGGGGTGCCATTGAGGCTCCCATTGTGTGTGTGTGCGTGTGTGTGTGTGTGTGTGTGTGTGTAAAGGCACATAGCTCTTTGACCTGGGTGAAATAAAGCCTGGTTTCGCCCCTGGGAAATGTACAAATAAATTAGATGAGTAAACAGACAAACGGTGGTTCAATGAAGCATAAAAGAGAAAGCACACTCCAGAAAGCCAAAAGAAGCAAGGTAACCTGTCCTCATCTCCTTCGCTCTCCTCAGTCTCCTGCCACGCTTTACAAGTATCTTTTCTCATAAAATGTGTCTGAATCTCCATCACTTTGAATGCTTGCTAAGATTAAAGCATGTATCAAAGGCAGACAGAATAGCTTCAATAACTGCACATTATAAAAATAAAAAAGGCTTCTGCTTAAACCAACCCCACACCCACCTAGCCTTCTGTTCTCCTCTCTATGGTTACCACCCCTGATCCAAAGAGACTCCTGGGAAATGAACCTGCCACCCTTCCACCTCTATGTTCATGGGAGGTGTGGGTGGGGGAAGCCCTTATGGAAAGTTCCAACCATTGTCTGTTTCAGGTATAGAAGACTGCAGAAAATACATCATGAGAAAGAAGGTTCACTTTCAAACTGCCCATATAAAGTGAAGGTAGCAAAGTCACTGTGTGCATAATTTTATACCTTGGAGATGCATAGCCCAGAAATCCACAAATCTCTGGGACTTGTTGCATCTCTCTGCTTGGCACAAGAATGAAGAATAGATTTCCATGGTGTGCACTTGTTGCCATCTTGTGGTTTGATGTGGAATATGAGCAGAAAAGTGGCAACTTCAGTCTTATTTGTATTGAGGGATTATATATAATTTATCTTTTGAGGTTTGCCCTCTCTCTTGAAGGACTCCCCTACAATCACTGTCTTCCTTTGCCATCATGGCAGGATGAAGACAACAGAGATTGTAAAGCATTGTTATTTTTATTATTATTATTATTTGTATATGTTTCAACAATCCCAAAGTTTGGCAGTCAGTAGCACAGATGTTGTAAAGGTGTGATGATCTGCCATAGAACAACACCATTGAAGAAGACAGCAATGGTTACCAAGACCTTGTTGCTGGTTGCAAAGAGGCCCCCGTGACATTTCAAGTTTCAGGGACCCAAAAATATAGGTCCGGCGCTGCTGACAGGTGTCTCCCAGAAGGTTGCTCAGATGGCTTTCTTACTCATGCTGTAAAGTGGAACTGCTGTCATGTCACCTTTGGACTCTAGTATTTGAAATCCCACCCTGTGTGTATTAAAACACACACACACACACACACACACACACACACACACACACACACACAATACTGATCAGCTTGAGAAGTTCAAATCACAAGACACATATTGATGCACATCTATCTCCAAATTGTTTTCAAGTAAATTTGTATAACACTGGCTGCTTGAATGCATGAACAATCCTATATGTACTTATCTAAACTTTCTTTCAAGAAAAGATGCATGTTTTGAACTGTTGGGTATTTTCCATAACTTAATCCTCAACAACATGCTTATGTGCAAATGTAAATTATTATTTTAAAAGCCCTGAAGCTATGCACAAGAATATGTTGCTCAATTTTTATATTGTAACTGTTGACTTTTGGGTAGAAATATATGTTGAGTTTGATAAGTGCACCAGATTTGGTCTAGCTTGTGCTGCCACCATGTGGTCCACTATGAATATGTTTAGATGGTCAATAAGCTAAAACCATAAGATGAATTCAACAGAAAGAAATGTGTTGAATGGGGTGGACCTGACTTGGCAACAGTACATGTAAAAAGGATGCAGGTGGTTTTAGCTGACCACAAGGTGAACATGAACCAGCTATACAATGGGGCTTAATATAATATTAGGCTGCTTAAACAAAAACATGGTACCTCAGGGCTGCCATATGTCCAGATTTTCCTGGACATTACTGGGATTTCAAAGGCGGAATTGACGTCTGGGCAGAATTTTTGAAATGTGGTGCTTTGTCCTAGATCTTAGGCAAGACAACTGAAAAAAAATTATTTATTTATTTGCATTTTTGTAGAAAAAACCTCAACAACTATTGGGGTGTCCTGATTTTTACTTTCTAAAATAGGCAACCCTATGGTACCGAAATTCACCCCAGTAGGTGTGGTGTGGTACAACAATGAACATCATTGGACAGGGTCAGTACCACCCCACCCTTTCCACATATGTGTGTTTCAGTTCCCCCATGATTCTCCTTCGAAAACAGCAGGAAAGAACTGCATGCTGGTAGACTGCCCCAAATTTTGTCACTTTACTCCTGCCATTTTCTGCAGCAATGGTGCTACCATCGGATTTTCTGGAATGAAATAAGACAGAAATGAGCACTCAACTTCCACAATATTCCCTTAGATTTCCAGGAGTGACTTTTAAGTTGTGTGAAAGCTCAAATATAATATCAGCATTAACAGCTAGGGAAACATTGGAGAAGTGGAATGCACTACCATGCTAATGCAGCTGACATGGGAAAAGTCCTGCTACCTCTGGATTCTATCACAGTCATTCTGCCCCGTATGCCAAAAAAGAGTTCAGGGTGTGGGTGTGTATGTGCATTGGGAGCTTGGATAGCAATCTGCAGGCGATGACAGGAGAGATGTTTTTGTTTCAGATATGCCTTTCCTGTTATTTTCCATCACTTGACTCTATAAGTTGCCCAGGGGGAGGATTTATTTTCTGTTTGTAATCCTGTTTCTCCCTTTGCCCCATTATAGTAAAAGAGGATTCATCTGAAAACAAGGCACTGCCTTGTTAGTTTGACTCTGCAGTTGTATTTTGGATTCCGAACACCTTGCGAGTCAAACGTTTTGGCTCCCGAATGCCGCAAACCCGGAAGTGAGTGTTCCGGTTTGTGAACGTTCTTTGGAACCCGAACGTCTGATGGGGCTTCCGCAGCTTCCGATTGGCTGCAGGACCTTCCTGCAGCCAATCGGAAGCCACACCTTGTTTTCTGAATGTTTTGGAAGTCAAACAGACCTCTGGAACGGATTCCACTTGACTTCTGAGGTACCACTATACATGAATACATTTGCAAGCCTAAAGCAAAGCTGAGTAAAAACTTTGCTTCTAAATGCTAAAAGCTCTCTCTGTCTACTGAACAGAGGGAATGTCATTTATGCACTCTATTTCTCCACCGTTAGTCCATTATTTTAACTTGAGTGTATTTTGATGTCATACACAGTCAATTTCATTTCCCCCCTATACATGTGGAACTCTCTGTGAAGTCCAAAGGAAGTCCAGTATTCCAGAAGCAGCACAAAGTTTTGCATTAGCATTTGTGCATGATTCACTTGGCCCTGTGAATGACCTCTTTCCTTCTTGGGTAGAGATAATGAGGTTCTCCCATTGACCTAGAAGACTCTCAGAAGAAAAAGAAGCTGATAGGCATTTATTATAGGAATTTTGCTGGAAATTTATACAGGCAAGTGCCATAGCTCAGTGATAGAGCACGGCTTTTGCATGCAAAACTTCTCAGGTTCAGTCACTGGCATCTTCAGGTAAGTCTTGGAAAGACTCTTGCCCCAAATGCTCAAGATTATGCCAAAACACAGAGGAGAAAAACCTACATATGTTGAAAAACAAAAAAACAAAAAACAAAAAAAACAGAAGCCCCTGTCAGGTAGGGAAGTAAATCAGCCTGGCCTTATGGGAGGGCTAAGGTGAGCATTATTATTAAATAAATAAATATATAGTGACCTTTGGCAACTGTCGATCTGCTTATAAAACATTTGCTTAATAATTGCATTCTTAGGCACCAGCTGAATAGGAAATGATGCGAATCTTGATGCAAGAGGCCTTTTAAAGTTCTTAATCATAAATCACGATGATCCAGATGTTAAATTTAGTCAAAAGAGTTATTGTAATAAGGTTATTCTTGTATAAAATGAAGGAAGCCTTTTTAGCAATAAAAGGTTAATACATGCAAACTGTCAAGCATGCCCATCACTCTAAAATGATAGCTGGTTAGATGGAAATAGCCTTTTGTTCCTACTTGATTTGAGATTTAGCTTGTGCATGACGCTTGTTCTTCTGCCAATTGGTACACTTTTCTGTAATATATTAAACTAGGCAGAGGGCCTTCTCGGTAGTGGCCCCCGCCTTGTGGAACGCCCTCCCATCAGATGTCAAGGAAAGAAACAACTATCTGACTTTTAGAAGACATTTGAAGGCAGCCCTGTTTAGGGAAGTTTTTAATGTTTGATGTTTTTATTGCTTTTTAAAAAGTTTTTATTAATATTCTGTTGGGAACCGGATGGGTGGGGTATAAATAAATTGTTGTTGTTGTTGTTGTTGTTGTTGTTGTGATGCAGGCTGCCATAACTGTTGATACACCAAATCAGTGTTATTCTTAGCTATTTTTGCACCTAAGAAATGAAAATATGATTGACATATAGAAATGATGATAGGAAATACTGTAGGTAAATAGCACTCCCTTTTGAAATCTGCACTGGCTTCATCCTTAGTCTAACCCTGCACCTGATTCGAAGCACTTATGTTATGGGGCAGCAAACCTTAGATTCTTGCCTGCATTTCACTGAGTACCTTCTTATGATTAAGGTCCCCTGGTGGAAAATAATATATACACAATGTGAATTATATTTGCCAGACTAAAGCTTCAGTCCTAAGCATGTTTATTTGTTTGCTGGCCTCATTGAACATGATGTAACGTACTTCTAAGTAAACATGTATAGGCTCCTGTTGTAAGGTCAGTGGCTCGCTCGCTCTTTCTTTCTCTCTCTCTCTCTCTCTCTCTCTCTCTCTCTCTCTCTCCTTCTTTCTCTCTCTCCTACCCCCCTAGAGGTAAAGTATTTAGAAAAAATAGGGGTTTATATAGGCCACAAGATTCACCTTGTATCCATATTTGTATTTGTTTTTTAAAACAATTCTGATTGTTTCTTAGTCACTCTCTGCATTGATCTGTGATTTGGGTTTCAATCTAAATCGAAACCCAAAATTAAGTTCTGTGTTCCCCATTCACTCGTACAGGTAATCTAAAAATGGCTATGCTGTTTTCCCCCTTTGGCAGAAGCAGATAAAATTTGCCAACAGGGGAACTCCTCTAGAGTAGTTTAACCCTGCCAAATTGCAGACAAATAGATCCAGGGGCTTTTGTGGAGGAAGTAATAGGGTCACTTTCCTCCACAATCCATATTAGGGCAATACCTTTATTAAGAAAACTGAAAAATGTGAAGCTAAGGTGGATTTTTGAAGATCAGAGTATGTTTTCGCTTGTACATTGTTATTCTTATTTTGCTAAACATATAGCAGCTTCATACTGGTTGGCAGCAGCAGAGCATATACCCGTGCTGCCCAGGGTGGGCATGCTCCCAAGGGGGGCGGGGTGTGCTCCTGAGGGGTGTGGGGTGCGGAGGGTGCCCTCCCAGGCACAGGATATCCACTCGGGTGCACGGAGCAGCGTGCGTTCCTTGCAGTCGGGGGTAGAGCGAGCCGCCCAAGAGGGCGGAGCGAGCTGCTGATGGCAGACATTCGGTGCACCGCCTGCCCGCCCATGACTCCCAAGCCTCCCCCAGCTGTCAAAACAAAGGGAAAAGGGGAGGGGTGGCGTCCAGCAAAGTGGTACAGCTCCCCCCCTTACCCCAACACCTCGGGGTAGGCTTGGGAGTCGCAGACAGGTGGCACACCAAATGTCACCCCCCCTCAGCAAAGACACCTGGGTTGGTCCACCCCCACCACACACCCCTTCCTCCGACTCTGCTCGTTGAGTTAACTTTGTGGCATGCATTTGCACTGGAACTAGAGAAAATGCCCTCCAATAGTTATTACTAAGTGAGCCTGTTCGGAATGCTGCCTGCAGTGTTACAGAGTGCTTCAGGCAATTTAAATTTTTTTTTTTTAAGCAGAGCATCAGGTAATTTTAAACAAAGTTAAATTTAGCTTTTAACTTTTTAAAAAATAATCTGCTGCTCAGCGTTAACAACCAAAATCTTCAAGAAATCTCCAGCACTCCACAGCCTGGCTTCTTGCAAAGTCCATGGCAGGGGTAGGCAACCTAAGGCCCAGGGGCCGGATGCGGCCAAATCGCCTTCTCAATCCAGCCTGCGGACGGTCTGGGAATCAGCATGTTTTTTCATGAGTAGAATGTGTCCTTTTATTTAAAATGCATCTCTGGGTTATTTGTGGGGCCTGCCTGGTGTTTTTTACATGAGTAGAATGTGTGTTTTTATTTAAAATGCACCTCTGGGTTATTTGTGGGGCATAGGAATTCATTAATTTCCCCCCCTTCAAAATATAGTCCAACCCACCACATGGTCTGAGGGATGGTGGACCAGCCCATGGCTGAAAAAGGTTGCTGACACCTGGTCCATGGCCTTAGAGCAAAGCAATACAGTGACATAGAAAAATGCTTTGAATGCAGAGGTAGGCTTGGATGAGGGCTAAAGGACTGAGTATAAAATCTGAGACACTTTGGGTTTCTGGTTTCTACATCCATGAAGTCAGTAAATGACCCCTGGATGGGGTCACACTCTCCCTTAAGCAGCAGGTAAGTAGTTTGGGGATGTTCCTCAGACCCCCTGGAGGTGCAGGTGTATTCAGTGGCTAGGAGTGCCTTTTAACAACTCCAGGGACTGCCATTCCTGAATTGGGGTAGCTTTTACCAAACCACCTAAAATGTCATCATGAGAGAGAGTTCCATCATTGCAGGGCTGCCACTGAGAAGGCCCTGGGTGATCTATTGAAAATGAAAAGCAGTTTAGCAACTCTTCAAAGAAAATGAATGGTGAGAAAATGAGATGCTTATTGAATTTGTTGAAATGAGTATAATCTGATTGAATTCACTGTTGGGTTACAGAAAATCTATGCTACTATTTTCCACTGATAGTATAACAGCCTCCTGCCAGGTAGCATATTTATAACCCTGGAAGAATGGTAGCTAATACAGCTAACTGAATCAATCCCATCTGAAAGCCAGTTTGATAAAACACCCTATAAAGCTAATATTCTTATATTTTCTCTTTAGAAGTAGTAATTAGCATACTGATCGTTTGAAAAATGTAGCAGATATATTATAGCCGACTGTTACGCATAGTGACTCAGAAGGAAGTCCCACTCAGTTCAAGCATGTTTAGGGCTGCATCCTTAAATATATTTACTAAAAACTGAGTACAGAATTATCTGTCCCATTGGCTTTTATAAGTGACTTGTGACACGACTGATGCAGCAGTGCTAAGCAAACTTACTAAGCAGTAAGAAATATGTAAAATATTGCTGTAAATCAATTTCACTAACTCCCACCCTCCCTCTCGCAATCTTCTTGATGTGTTAACTTCAATTGCAACATGGATGAAGTAATTCTGTGTTAATATCCTACAAATAATTCTCTAATGTAAAATCATTAATGTAAGAAACGAATTGATGTTTAACCAACTAATTTTTCTTATGTACAATGAATCTGTACAACACAAATACAGTACTTGTGTGCAATGTGTCCTGTAAATTTCAAATATCATTTCTTAGTACTGTCCTAATATTATTGAAGCCATGAATTGTCATCTTCAGTTCTCTTTTTCTAGAGAAAGAGGTGTCAGAACTCACTGTGAATGCTTCCCTTGTTCTCTTATAATGCCAATGGCGCCCACCTGAGAGGTTCCAGAACTGAGCTCTGGTGAGTTCTGGTTGGAAAAAAGCCCTAGTCTCTTGGACCTGTTCTCCATTGCTTCAAACAGATTTCCTTCTTTGAGGACTTCCATACCAGATCCCCTATTTATTTATAGCATTTACAACCTCACACTTTCTCCAAGGGGCTCCCAGTAATATACATTGTCCCTCTCTCCACCACCACCCATTAATACTCACAGCAATTCTCTGAAGTAAGCTAGGCTGAAAGAGCGGAGAGAGAAACTGAGGTCAGCAACCTCCATGACTAAGTGGGGATTTGGATTCAAAACTCTGTCCCTGGGATTTCTAATGTGGCACCCCATGTTGCCAGGGTGCCTGCTAGTACCTCCTATGGCCCCGCAAAATGTCTCAGTAAATGTCCCACCAGAAAGACACTACTTGCTCTTCCTGCTCAGCTCCTGTTTGCACTGACTCAACCTGCCCCACACTGAACGTGCCCACATTTCATTGGATGCCAAGATGCAACACCCACCTATCTTCCCATTTTGAACAGAGGAAAAGCGCAAAGAGTTTATTTCTGTGATCGAACGGAGTGTTGACTGATGTAGTTCACTTTTCCTCCACTTGTGGGGTGGGAGTGTGGAATGCCCGTACTGTTTTATGGTCCTGTTTCTTTTCCTGCTCTTTTAGATGTGGCAGCCATTTTGTGTTATGCCACAACCCCACAACACTTTCTCAAAACTCCAGATGTGTCACTGGCCCAAAACCACTACACTTCATCCTTGCGTGCCCTTCTTTCTGTGAAAGAGCAAACACAGGATGAAGAATTGCCTTGTGTTTCTACCTTGATACCTTTCCTTACTCAGCAACACAGGCTAACCCTGAGATAAAAAGGATGTAGTACCCTCCCCTGCCTCTCAAAGTCCTGGTCAAACAATAGCCATGCTCCTTCTGCCCTGTGTGCTTCTAGATTGTGTCCCTTCTGTGAGTTATATTTCCCCCCCCCCCTTCAGTCACAAGCTCCCTTTGTGCAATGAGCAGGTAGAAGATGGGCAAGGGTTTAAAAGGGTTTAACTTACCAAGGCATGGGTAGGATCAATCGATACAAAATAAAAAGGGAAACTGAGAGGAGGAGGAAGTTGAGAGGGAGAGAAGGAGGGGCACAAGGAAGCAAACTGGGAAGTGAGGGAAAGGGTATCCCTGTGCCTCGGACCAGTACAATTGGCACCAGAATGCAAAAACTGAGACTAGCCAGGAACAGGGAATATGCCACAGGATCAGGAATATAAATTTTTGCAACTTGGAAGCCCAATAGAAGCAAGAAAGAATGTGTTAAGCTCTCTCTCTCTCTCTCTCTCTCTCTCTCTCTCTCTGTGTGTGTGTGTGTGTGGTAGGTATGTAGGTTTAAAAATACTCCTCTGCCTCTGTTATCCATTTATTTTTAACTGACCTGCAAAATGTGTGTTAAGCCTCAGAATTTTGCCTTCATGAGTTACTCCTACCTAATGAAGGTATTGCCCCGACTGTAGCATACAGTTTCTGGTAGAAAGCATGCTTTCATTCTTCTCCATTTCCAATAGATGGCAGTACAGACTTTGAAACCAAGTCAACTTTGATTTAATTTCAGCAACTCCTCTGGCCATTTTCTTATTATTGTAGAGCAATGCAAAAAGCTACATTTCAGCTTGGTGTATTTAATTTGGAATCAATAATCTCCACCCTAGTGCCATGTAAAGCATCAAGTGGAAAAAAATGTTAACCGTTTCTAATATTAAAAATCAAATTAAAGTCACATTTCCCAGACATTTCTGAGTAAACATCATTAAGAATGCATTTCCTCCCTCATCTGTACCTCAAGCAGGCATGTCTTTCTAAAATGCCTCCTGGCTGCAATGTGCATTAGAGAGAAGGGAAGCAACACCGAGCTCTCATGTATGGTTCGAGAGTAACAAAGGTTGGTTCTTACCTTCTGCCAAATATTTTAGCAGCAGGGAGTGACATTTTTTACCTGGGAAATAATTGGTGAAACAACCTTTTTCAAAGGCATCTAAGATACATGCTTCTTGGCATATCAGAAAAGCTGAGACGAAGAACTTGAGACAAAAGATGAAGAATAAAGTGCTGGCGTGCAGAAGGTTTAATCTCCAGCGTCAGGGAAAAACTCCCTCTCGTCCCCACTCTAGTGTAAGGTGGGCATATGTCCGGAAGATCCTGGACACAGCTGGAATACTGCAGCCGCAAGCAGTGTCCAGCTTCAAATGGGAAAATTCTGGTGTGTGGCTGACCAAGTCTTCAGAAATAACTCAAAAATGTCCAAGCACAACAACTTTTCTGTCCGGATTTTCACTTTCTGAAAGATGGCAACCCTACTCTAGTGATCCATTGACAGTCAGTGTATAAAATACCAAACCAGATGACCAGTGCTTTTGTTCTAAAAAAAAAAGTTTAGGGGTGCTCTCATTTTCCTACTCATATTGAAATACTGCCCCTCAGTGAGGCCAAACCTAGATTCACAAAATGTTTAGGGGTACCCCTGCATCCCCCCAGAAAAAAGCACTGCAGATGACCATAGTATGGCTCAGTATAAGACAGCCTCCTATGTTTTTTATGTCCCTAGACTTAACCTTCAGTTAACCAGTAGTGATCTCTGCCTCCAAAAAGCAGAGGTGTTGCAAGTACCCTCATCCTGCTCCACCATTCACAGGATGCCATCTCCTGATTCTACTCACTCTCAGCCAAAATTACTCCACTTTCGTTTTGCCAGAGGTAGGTCCTGCTATGAGTCGTGTCAGCTACATGGAACGTCCATATTCAGACCATCAGTCCATCTAGCTCAACCTTACTCTACACTGACTGGCAGTGATTCTCCAGGGGGTCAGATAACTCAGCCCTGCCTGGAGATGATGGGTGCTTCTGTAGGCAAAACAGAAAGTTCGACCAGTGAGCCACGGTCTTCCCCAGAACGTTGGGCTAGATTCATTCATTTCATTTCTATGCCATGTTTCCACAAAAGGATCCTGCTCAACGTGGCTTACAACAAAGAAACAGGGATGCACCTCAAATGCTACAAAGACAATTTCATAATGACATAGCAAAACAACAGCAAATATAATAGCATACAACCCCCCTCCCCACATTTCAATACTAAAACTACAACGAGATTACAGCATCCAATAGCAAAAATAACAAGGGAGCTTCACAGTTTCACTTTAGTCCTGGGAACGCCCCTTCTGTGATGTTGCTCGCAGTCCCTCCCCTTGCAGCAATTTCTTTTAAGACTTCCCAAGGCAAAGAGTGGAAACCAGTGATATTCACAGACTACATATCAACTAGAAAGCAAACTCCAAACACCACCCAATGTTTGCTGCTGTAATACAACACTTATTTTCAGTGCTATTTTTCTGGAAATAGAGGTGCCGGAACTCACCAGAATGCCTCCCTTATTCTCTTATACAGTGGTACCTCTGGTTACGTACTTAATTCGTTCTGGAGGTTCGTTCTTAACCTGAAACTGTTCTTAACCTGAAGCACCACTTTAGCTAATGGGGCCTCCTGCTGCTGGCACGCAGCTGCCACACAATTTCTGTTCTCATCCTGAAGCAAAGTTCTTAACCTGAGGTACTATTTCTGGGTTAGTGGAGTCTGTAACCTGAAGCGTATGTAACCCGAGGTACCAGTGTAATGGCAATGGTGCCCACCTGAGAGGTGCCGGAACGGAGTTCTGGCAAGTTCCGGCTGAAAAAAGGCCCTGCTTATTTTACATAAATCAAATTATTGGGCTTGAGAGGCCAGTGTCTTTCTCAGCACTAAGATCTGAACACAATGCATAGGTGGGATCCAAGCCCTAGCATCAAACTCTATTAACCTCTTTCATGTCCATTTAATAAATTCTCCTTTGATTAAATTACCCTCCCATTTCTCAGCTAGATTTGCCCCACGTAATTTTCTCCGCATCTTCCCAAAAGAAATAAAATCCCCATTTTCTGTCACACTCCACTTGATTGCAGCCAAACCATCCAGGCCCAGCTGTTTCTCCTGCAGTCATACAGCCTCATCCTATGTATTAATACAGCCTCTGCTCTTCCCTCTCTCTGCATCCAGCCTAAAGTGGCAGGAGAGAGAACAAAGCTGCTGAAAAGTAAAACAGTAAATGTAGGGGCAGGTGTCCAAACATCAGCCTGTGGTGCCACCATGAGCAAAATTCATGACTCCATCCCCCTGCACAATCCACATCCTCACATTACAGGGACCAATGCTTTGCTCAGCTCTCATGTGGGAGGGCAGGCTGGGAACAACCTCCATGAACTATTTTCATGCATCTGAACATCACAGCCATACATTCTGACCACCATCTTAAAAGAGAGAAAGCACGGTTAAAAAAATCAATTTCACATTGATTTTTACTGTGGACTTGTTTTGTTTGGGGTTTTTATGTGCCATTAAGATGGCAGTTCAGCACATTGTGTGCACTATACGATGAGCAGCATCTGCTGATTATTGTAAAGAGGCACAATAAGTTTTCTTCTTCCAAAGGAAACCCATCCTGTACACATTGCCTTGAACTTTGGCTGCCTCTGCTGTAAAGGGACTACAAATATAATTGCTCAAAATCCTCACATTTAAAGCATCATTTTGAATTATTGTCCTCTGCCACGTCAACATCTGGAATGGGTCCCTTATGCTCTCCCTCTCCCTTGCATCAGCTTTCTGTCTCCGCCTTTAATGTCATTTGAAAGCATCTCTTTTTCCTCCGCTGCTCATGTCTCTTAAATAATAAATAAAAGAGAGGATAGAAATAAACTCTGAAAAACAGGCTGGTTGAAGTTGAGAAGGAAAGCACTTAAAAAGTGAAGTATGGGAAGTCTGTCATTGCCAATTATTGACTTTTGTGATCTCTTTATTACTGGTCTGCAAAATGTTCTCTTACTATAGCAATAAATAGCACAGATTTTAAGGACTCTGGAGTAAGTGGGTTGCCCAGCAGTACGCCATGGGCACTTCCTGCCTGTTGCTATTTTGCGAATGAGATTCAGTTGCAGATTCAGATTGCGCAACTGAAGTGGGTTTGGTGCTCTCATGCGACGATGCTGGTTCCCACCTCTCCCCCCTTAAAAAAATTAGGCTTTTTGTGGTAAGGAAAGTGATGGGGAAATGTGTGGTCTAACAATTGCTTGTTGCGAAGTCATATAACCTGCTTGAAAACACATCAGAATGAATGCTGAAAAAATAGCTCGCATTGTGTTACCTCCCCGCAAAATGTGCAAACAGTTCAGGATGAATGCTCAAGAAGCAGGCTAAGACTATTGTGTCGTCCTCATAACACTCAAGTCCACAACATCTGGAATTGGGGAGGAGTTGCCTAGTTAAATATATATTTTTTTCTATTGGAAGGTTTTAGGTAGGCAGCTGACTGAGAGCAGGCTGAGCATGGTAGGGCGGTGCCTCACTTGCCCTTATGGACCAAACACCACTGGTGATGACTGAGCTCATTCTGAAACAAGTGAAAGGGGGTTCATTACTTCTCTCAATACAGGCTCACTGGCAATCTGTATGCACGGTCAATCTGACAGTCAGTGCTGAAGATTTTCAAAAGCAACCTCAGCACAGTAACATCTATCCTGCCATGCCAGCATAGATGGTATAATTCACACCATGTTGTCTCTAGCAAAGTATATAAATGTATGGGTAGCTAACATGATGCCCTGCAGATGTTATTGACCCGAACTCTCATCAACCCCAGGCAGCATGGTCTGTGCTTAGGGATGAAGGCTGCAGTTCAACACATCTGGCCTCCAGCTCCCGTCAGCCCCAGTCAGCAATGCCAATGTTTAGGGATAAGGCTTATAGTCCAAAACATCTGGACAAAGGACTATGTTGGCTATCCCTATGCAATTAAAACAACATAAAATCAAGCCATTTGCAACTAAGACTTCATACACCAACTGTATCAACACAGCTTCTGCTGTGTTGAAGATATCTTTGCAGATATACTTGCATGTGCACCATGGGCAGAATGCGGTCCCTTTAGGGAAGAGAAACCTAATCAAGGATAGGTCAGGAGAGCTTTTCTTCTTAGCAAAACTGCAAGCAATGCACAGAGTCTGCAGCAATTATCCAGTTTTTCTGCTGAAAAGAAAGCAGACTATCCTGGATATGTTGTGCTGGGACTCCTGGCACATGTTTGCATCTGTTCTAAAGCATTATTTGCAATGAAATTGTCAGTCATTCACAGAGACCATGCTTATAGGTCTTTGCACACCAAACGCCGTCTTCCAGGAGGTTTTATCATCCTGGTAATCTTGTAGCAATGGTTCCCCCTCCCCTTGCTCTCCTTTCGGAATAGGGCATATAAATATTATTGGTATCTTCAGCCAATTTAAGAAACGGCATTTAAGAGAAGTACAGTTTTGTCTGAATGTTATTACATTTCCGTGCTCTTTGAAGTTGATATCATTACCGTGAGTTCAGAATAATTATATAGCAGAGAATGAGAAGCTGGAACAAGAAGGAATCTAAATTCGACAGGGTGTTCTGTATCTTTTTACTGTATCATTAATTGTATGACAATGTAAGAATTGTACATCTCGTTTAAAGAATCTAACCTTTTACACATCATTGAGTACAAATGTGGTATGAGACAAAGCCATCTTATTTAGTTATTTTAGGCCTGTCAGGCAGAGCCAGCTCCAGAAGTTAAATAGGGAGCTGAGCAAAAAACAAGTAGAAATCAGCTGAAGAATAATTCCCATGCACACTGATTCAGTCATTACCAAAAGGCTATCTGAACACTTGCTTACAATTCTCAGTCAAATACAAAATTCTGCATGAAGTCCTGTGCTGTATAGTTCAGGCCACCTCCAGGCACTTAGCATTTTTCAGAAGTAATTCATCTGCATAGCAGAAATTTAGGCTTTATGCAATTAAAGTGGATTAAAATGCTCTGTAATAAATCCACTAAAAAAAAAAAAAACAACCAACAGAATTTTGTGGTTAGGGAAGTGTTGGGGAAATGCGCTAAAAAGTGTGCAATATAAGACTGATTAATTGGAAGACGTGTGACTACCATATAAGCAAATCAGGATGAATGCTCATTGTCGTATGAGCTCCCTGCACACAAATCAGAACAAATACTCAACAAATGCTGTACAGCATCTAACTTCTGCACAAGCTTTACACGCAAGCAAAACAGGATGATTGCTCAACAAAAAGGTAATCAGGAAGAATAATCAGAATTAATTAAATGAAGCAAGATCTCAAAACTAAGAGCTAAGATGCTCATCTCTCCAGGAAGTGGCAACAGAAGAAATTCGGGCCAATTTCTGTACATAGAACAGGCACTCCTTGGGCTTCTGAAGCAATCTGGGGACTTGCCCTTTCCCCACAGAAAGCTACACACACAAAAATAGAAAAAGAGTGCATGAAATCCAGACTGCCCAAAAGAAAAGTTACTAAGGTGGAGGTCAAATGAGGCTATTTAAGTCTATTTGGGAAGCATCTGGACTGCATATGAGGAGTTAAGATGGGGTTAAGGATGAGTAATCATCCTTAATCAACAATAACACAGCCATCAACAATGAATTGGAGTCCTCATATCAGAAGCAACATTTACATCCTCTAATACTGGGCTGGAACTGGGCAGACTTCTCCATATAACATTACTATATTTTTAATGTTATTGTAGAATGAAATCACGCAGGGCTTTTTTTCAGCCAGAACTCGCCGGAACTCAGTTCTGTCACCTCTCAATTGGGTGCCATTGCCATTTATAAGAGAGCAAGGGATTCTAGAAAAATGGCACTGTAATCAAGGGACTTTTTTTTAGATCAGGAAGTGTGTAGAGTCAAGGAGGCTGCATAGTGCTGGAAGAACATTTATTGGAAAGAAACACACACATAATACCCTTAGTCATCTTGCAATGACTAAAAAAACTGGAAGACCAATTTTGCTAAAGAACTAGTTTCTTTCCATTAAGCATTTTTTTTTTTGCAGCCCCCTTGTGCAAAATAAAATTTCACACTATAAAATTGGATATTTTCTCATTGTATTTCGTCATATGATGTTTCCCCCCACCCCACCCACAACAGATACATGTTACTTCTCAAAATGTGCAGCAGCCTTCCCAACAACATTTGGAGGGCTCCCAGTTGGGGAATACTGAAGTACAGTAATATATTTGAACATTGCAGCATAGGCGCCGACTCCATGGGGCTTGAGGGGGCCCGAGCCCCCTCAAAAATTCGTTTGGGGGGGCTCCGCCCCCCCAATAATCTCCGGCGCCCCTCCAGCAGAGCGCCATCGCCGCCCCTCCCCCAGCCCAAAATGCACAGGGGGGGCGGACTGCATGCCTCCTGCCCTCCCTCCCGAGCAAAAGCTCCACCCAATTTCCTTTGGAGCTGATTAATAGGCGCAGCACGCTCTCCCCTATTCGCTCACGAGGAGGCGGCGCCACTTTATTTGCATATTCATGAGCTTATTTATTATTCATGAGCTTTCCCGGGCCCCCCCAATATTTTTTATAAGTCCGTGTCCCTGCATTGCAGATAATATTCAAATAGATTTCAGTCTAAGCAGAATATTTGTATAACATATGGAGCTTATAAACATGAGTAATATATACTGTATTCTTAATATACATTTAAGTTAATGTTTATGAATATATATATATATATATATATTCAACTGATTACGGAGATATTACTGTAACCTGGGAGTTTGAAGAAGACTAGATTCAGATGCTTGGGTAAGCAATCGTCTTTCAGATGCATCACTTAAAGGAATATTTCCATCTATAAGCTGACTGCATATATATTTTCTCTAGGAATACTTCCATATACTGGAATGCCCCCTGGCTGGAGAAAAGAAATCTGTAAAATGCCTTTAGCAGTCATCATGTTCACATTTTAGCTGCTATCTATATTTCTACCAGAGCTATTAACACTTTACTAACAGTTTCATTTGCTGTGATTCTTTAAATGATCTGGAAAACAAAAGATAAAACACTTCCAAAGTGCTTTTGGGTGCAAACAGATGCTTGGGAGCCACAGTAGCTGGTTAAATCTTGCCATGGGGTGTCTGTTAACAGCTTACGGAGCTGATTGTTTGTACTTCCAGCCGCAGGGTAAATCCATTATGGTGCCCGCTGTATTGCGAGTACCTTTAGAAACAGGTTGTAGTTACAATAGTTCTAGAGTCCACAAACAACCATTTCCTGACACAGAAATGTCAGGAACCCTTGTGTAACCCTTGTGGTTTTTAATGAAGCCTGATCTTCTTCATTGCTGGTTCCCAGAAGCGAGAAGGTGATTACTGTTGGTATCCTGAGCAAGAAGAAAGGAGCCATTTTCAGCACCAATAGGAATTAGGGGCATATTTTATTTTACTTATTGTATTTGTATCTCACCCTTTACTCTAAAGAGCTTGAGGTGACACACATGGTTCTCCCCCTCCACATTTAATCCCTCCACAATAACCCTGTGAGAGAGGTTAGACTGAGAAGCAGTGACTGGACCAAGGTCACCCAGTGAGATTCATAGCACAGTGGACATCTGAACCCTGGTCTCTCAGGTTCTGGTCTGGCACTCTAACCACTACACAACACTGTTTTTGTTCTGGGGATGTTTCTGGATTAGGGTCCTGCAACTACTTTTTCTCCATGTTCATTTAAACATGTGACTAAAATAACTTGTGTTTTGGTCCTAAGGCAGCTTTGAAGTAACAGCAATAACCATAATAGGGTCAATTTCTTTGGGAGCAGTTAGGATTCAGAGTGGAAGAGAGACTTGTTTTATGACTTCTGCAGCAAGCAACCCATGTCCCGTCTGTCAACTTCATAAGATGAGTCCTTCTAGATCAGGCCACTGATCCATCTAGTCCAGCATGCTTTTTCTCACAGTGGCCAATTAGATGTCAATGGGAAGTCCAAAAAAAATGACCTGAGCATAACAGCACTATCCCCACTTGTGATTCCCAACAATTGGTAGAACAAATGTTTTAGACACTAGTGGGCACTCAGTACCTTGATTCTTGTATAATATTATTATTAATAATAATTTAATTATACCCCACCCATCTGTCTGGGTTTCCCCAGACACCCTGGAAGGCTCACAACAGAATATTAAAAATACAATAAAACATCAAACATTAAAAACGTCCCTAAACAGGGCTGCCTTCAGATGTCTTCTAAAAGCCAGGTAGCTGTTTATTTTCTTGACATCTGATGGGAGGGCGTTCCACAGGGCGGGTGCCACTACTGAGAAGGCCCTCTGCCTGGTTCCCTGTAACCTCACTTCTTGCAGTGAGGGAACCACCAGAAGGCCCTCTGAGCTGGACCTCAGAGTCCAGGCTGAATGAAGGGGGTGGAGATGCTCCTTCAGGCTGAGGCCATTTAGGGCTTTAAAGGTCAGCAACTACACTTTGAATAGTGCTCAGAAACATACTGGGAGCCACTGTAGGTCTTTCAGGACTGGTGTTATATGGTCTCAGTGGCCACTCCCAGCCACCAGTCTAGCTGCCGCATTCTGGATTAGTCCTTCGTAGAGCACATTGCAGCAGTCCAAGTAGGAGATAACCAGAGCGTGCGCCACTCTGACGAGACAGTCTGCAGGCGGGTAGGGTCTCAGCCTGTGTACCAGATGGAGCTGGTAGACAGCTGCCCTGGTCACAGAATTGACCTGCGCCTCCATGGACAGCTGTGAGTCCAAAATGACTCCCAAACTGCACACCTGGTCCTTCAGAGGCACAGTATTGGCAATACTACCAATAGAAATAACAATATGAATGTGGAAATGAGAATTATCTGTGTCTCACACTTCTCTAACTGCCTGCATATGTCCACATGGCAAGCATGGCACACTATGCTGGCTAACCTGCAGACAGAAGCATCCATGTACATTTCCCCAGTTGGACAGGTAATTGCTTTTAAAGGGCTCTGTCTGACCTGCATTGTGTATAGGGTCTGCTCAAGGTAGCTCATAATTGCCTTTGGCTGACATATGGCATTTGCCAGGTCAGAATAGCGGTAGAAATGTATTAGAAAGAGTGACAACCATTACAGATCTCTAAGCACCTTACACCAAAGGTATGTGAACAGGTTATATATAGATTGGGGGGGAAACCACTAAAAGCATATATCCTTTAAAAATGGGTATGAAAAGGCTTTGTAACTCATGTTTTCAGGTTGACTTGTTTCAAATAAAACCACAGCTAAGATTTACCACAGTAGGTTAGGTTCGGACAAAACACAAAAAGTATGTTGAATTGAAATTGGTAGCGAAAGCTTCCAAATGCCTCCTCGTGGTTGTGATGATGAAGGAGCAGTGAGTGTCTGAGACTGAGAATAGGCTCGTTTCCATCCTCCTAAACTAGTGCTGGATTTAGGGCAGTGCATGCGGTCCCGCCACCCAGGGTGCTGAGTTGAGGGGGTGCTAAACTGATAAGATCCATGATTGAGAAAATCAATTTGGGGGTACCAAATTTTGGGCTTGCTCAGGGTGCCATACTACCAAGATTACCTAAATCCACCCTGTGCTAAATGCCATCTAGATGCAGCCATTGACTTTGCAGAGGTAAATACAACACACTCAGGTCTGCCATAGGGCTAATTTTAAGTCACAAACCCAAGGTGAACTGCTCCACCTATTTCACAAAGACATATCACATTTTCTTTCAAATGTTGTTCAAATACAAGCCCTAAGGAACACAGGCTCTAATGTTTGTTAATTTGATAATTAAAACGTCCTTTTGCACCTTCAGTGCAATTGGAAGTGTACCTATTGGCCCCTTGGTCCCTCTGTCCATCAATCTGGAGCTCTGAACAGGACCTATGTGTGTGCAGCTGTTCACATGAACACTCTGTATATGCTGGGGAGCTTTTGTAGAGGTTCTAGTCATACTGAGCATGTCTAACTATATATGTGCTATTAAGGCTCTCGAATGAAAGTATGGAGTCACGGCAACAAGTGTGGTCCTAATTCTGCTTCCCTCCATGCATTCAATGAGGAGTGAAAAATGACTGTGATTGTGAGCAAATCTGAAAAATAGTGGCTGGATCACTCCTTTCTGCTCACACTAGTGTAGTTGTTGGCAGGAAGTAAGGCCTGGTCTTTGAGCTACTGGCACAGCTATAAAATAGTTTCATTCAGTATATGAATTGATCATGGGGTTATCCATGATTAAGTTCCATTTCTTTTCAATTAGACTTAAGTGGGCTCCACTGTGCTTGACGGTGACCACTGAGTGTGATCCATTTCCCATGCAGGTTAACGGCATAACTTGCATTGATCCTCTGTTCAGCTGGATTGATTCCATTGTTTCTAATTAGTAGAAACTATTCAAGTTATTATTTATTCCCATTAAACAATGGTTCTAAATCCATGGAACAGTAGTCCCAGCAGCATGGTAATTATCTACCCCAGCCATCTACCCCAATATATTTATTCATTTAGCTATTGGATAGCTGGGGGACCTGTTGAACTCCAACTCCTATTATCCCTGACCATTCACACTACTGGAAGAAATTGGAGGGAACTAGTGGGAAGGGTGCCGTTTCCCTGGCCCTGTTCCATTTGTAAGGGTTGAATTCACTTGCTTTTTTGTTATGGTGCAAGGGATAACCCAGTTAACGCAGATTTTTTACTAAGGGTGGGAGCAACAAGATATAAATTCTATTGCTTGGCCAAATGTTATTTACGTGAGTGATCCACCAACTGGAGCACTACCTGGAAAGATTTATGTACAGGAAATTCAATAACCATTTAAGGTCAATTTTTCCCATGTGTTATAGTGATAGAAATCTAGAGTAACTCCACAGCATCAATCATGTCTCACCAGATTTATTAAACCCATGTAACTCAGCAGAAAAAAAGATGGGTCTTCCAAATCAAGAAATATAAACCCTATTACATTCTATAGCACTGCCATCTGAGAAAATGCAGACTGCAACACTGAAAATCTAGGGTGTCCGAACCACTTTGGGTCTGCTGTTTTTCCTTAAGAACTGCAGAGATCCTTGAAAGAAGATAGGCATGTTTCGTTGTTTATATTGTTTTCTCAATTATACAGAATTACTCAGTCTCCTGTATCATCTTTATTCTCAATGAAGTCCAAAGACAATCAAGATGTCACAAAACAGGAAAGCAGTGATGGTTTACCCCATACTCGATTCTTTTGCTCAAACTGTCCTTGTTTGTAGCAGCATTACCATGCACTTCTGTCTAACTTCTTACAATATTCCCTCACCAATACGCAAAGATTTGATCCACTCCCAGACTGAGACTGAACATTCCTTCAGAATTTGAAGTTAAAATATCACATTTAAAAACTAAAACACCAAACTTAAAAAAATATATCAAAAATTGCAGTTTCCACAGAAAAGTTTCAAGCCATGTCACACTGATTTTAAGCCACCTTAAGCATGCTGTTTTCTTTTGGCCTCAGATCCCTATTTGTAGAGTGGCAAAGGAGGTAATGTGGTTTTGGTGAGCATAGCATCTGGATTCTGGATACAGTAGACCTGCAACTTATGTGAGGGTTATGTTCTGGGGATAGTGCACCAAGCCAAAATCTTGTATAGATAAAACACACTGGGTGCGATGACAGGTGGGATTGCCAAAGTTTTTTCACCAGATGCCAACCCCCTTTCCACTCCCTTTTTCATATATATATATATAGAGAGAGAGAGAGAGAGAGAGAGAGAGAGAGTACCAAGTGCATAAAGCTGAATATGCAGAAGTTAAATGAACATAAGTTGTGGGTCAACTATGTAGTATGCACAGGAAGAAATATCTGGTCCACAGGACTAATTCATCCTGTCAGTAGTCCCAGTTTGACCCATGAGGCCATTTACCCAAGCCCCATGCCGCAGTAACTAAAGATATTTGCAGATTATTGCCACTGGCAGAAAAGTGGCACTGCCATCAGTGCCAATTTCGGGGGAGATCTTGCCTGAAATTGGTACCGGCATCTCTGCTGCTGGTGGAAGCAGCAGGACTGGTGGGGTTCCTGTGAGACTTATGCCTCAGGGGCTCCTGAGACAGTGCCCTCCCCCTGCCTAATGGCTGGCCTGCCCTGCCCTTCTGTGATGTAAAGAAAGAGAAGCAACACAACCCTATGCATCTCTACTCAGAAGGAAGTCCCACTGAGTGTGTAGGATTGCAGCCTCAAGATCTCAGCCCACAGGAAATTTAGTATATCTGGGTGGCCCCATTCCTGAGCCCAAGCAATTATGAATAGAGTTCCAGGTGAGCAGCAGGATGACTTAGGAGGGATAGTGTATTTTGTTGTTGTCTGTTTATGTCTGTATTTTCCCCCAGTCTTGGTGAGAACTAAAATATGGACTAATATAAAAACAAATATTCTCCAAAATAAGAGTCACAAGTAATGGTTCTGGGAAGCCTATGAATATTGATGAGCCACCAGACTGAAAACAACTTCAGTTCTAAAAGAAGCAGGAGCTCTGGTCCATAAATCATTTTTCTACTTTTCTTCTGTTTCATGCCTGTGAGGGAAAAGCAACTTGAGAGTGTCCCCAGCAGAAATCTTCAGTGAAGTGAACACAATAGGAAGCAAGTGCTGGTTATTCAGGAGAGAATGGAGACATGCCAGATCATTTTATAAGTTCTGAATCAGTACATCAGTACGCATCTGTAAAAAAAAAAAAAGTGATACAGATTTTTTACTGGCTAAAAGCATTGGCTAAAACGAGTGAGTGTACCACAGGGACTCCTGTGCATTTAAGACCATTTACCAGAGGTGTGGGAAAGAGCTCCAGGAGCCAGATGCAACCCCATCTCTTTTTATGTCCCCCAGGCCACACCCCTCAGCAGCACTGCTCCATTCTGCTCTCTCCTTTTTGCCTGTCTTCATTGTATTGTTATAGGTTGGGGAGAGGGGCTCCTGAACCCTAAAGGAGTTTGATTATTTGGGATATGAAGGGAGAAATACCTAGTGTATGCGAAACAGCTGGGCTTGCTAGGCTATTAAGAAACAATACAGGGCCATTGCGGGCCATTGGCAATGCAAAAGAACTGTCCTCCCCTCCCCAGCCTGACATGTAAACAGAATCAGGAGATTTTGAAGGCTGCTCTGGGTAACTGGAGTTTGGGGCATGAGACTTGGAATAGCTAATTAAAGACAGAGATCCAGGCTATCTGCTGGCTGGCTGGGAGCAGCTGCACTGCTGTGGAATACAAGCCCCTCTTGAGATGACCATGCTGTAAGATCTGGACTCCCTTCATCCAAAGCTATGACAGTCTCTGCTGCATCTTGATTCTCACAGAAACAGAGACCCTGGAAGAGCTCCTTGAACCCCACCGGAATCTTGTTACTGCTTGACAGAGAGTGAGGCTGATGCCCAACCTTTGTAACAGTATCCTTGAACTGTGACAATGTGTCTTCCCTGGTTTGGGCATGGAGAGATATGTGTGGGCCCATGTGTAGAAGACACTGAATTTTGTATGGTTGGAATGGTTTTATGCCACGGTAAGAGTTACATCAATTTCTCTGCCCACCTTTGCCTCTGGTCCTGTTCACTGCTGCCATGCAGTCCTCAAAAGGTTACCCATGTGCAGACATGACCCTCAGGCTGATACACGTTCCTCACCTCTGCTCTACATTGGCATTGGTCTTAAATGCCTGCTCATGACTCATGATTCCTAACCTAGCACTAACATGAGATGTCAGTCATTATATCTAACCAGCTTAATGGTCAAACTACATGTTACTGGAGAAATGTGGGAGAGGTTTGTGCATATCACTGGCTATCCGCTTGACTCAAGACTTTATTATGGTTCATATATATTCCTCATCATAGTGGATTTGTCTGAATTTTTGTAAGACCACCTAAGTGTTTAGTGCTTTGGTATTTCTTTAAGGGTTCTGAGAACTCTCAGCACAGGCTATGGCGATTATATCCAAGAGCAAAATCCAAATGTCACTGTCTACCCATCAAAACAAATGGGAATAAAGCCCTATAACTAGATAAGAATTCCCAGGACAGCCACAAAAGGTTAAATCACTCACTCTGTTGAACACATTGAGCCTCTGCACCTTATTTTCAACTCTTAATATCTGGGATGTTGAGTTTTAGTCTTTCCAATCCTACAACACCCTTTTGAGAGCCTTGTCTTCACAGGTTTATGCATAAGATATTCCAAACAGTAAAAGTCTCTTTTTGGAATATCTTATCTTAATGTTAGTTTGTAATATGAGCTGTGCTTCAATTGCAAAGCAATTTCATCATTAAGTGATCCAAATGCTGCCAGAACAGCAGTAAGCAATACAATTTTTCTAGAAAAAGAGCTGCCGGAAGTCATAATAGACACCTTCCTTGCTGTTTTATAATAGCAATGGTACCTACCTGAGAGGTGCCAGAATTGAGTTCCTGTGAATTCCAGCTAAAAAAAAAGCCCTGGCAACAATCTAATTCAGATGGATTTCTACCGCCTACCCCCTTCACACCCAGATTTTGTCTTTGCAAAAACAAAACAAAACAAAAAACATTCATATTCATAGATTAGATTTAAAATTTGTGGCCATGTGGCTTTTCAGGTAAGAAACCACACATGATCAATACAACAGTTCAGTTGATTGTTTAATCAAATACTTATTCTAAAAGGAAAACTAGTAGGATGCTAACAATATAGCAGTGGTGGACAAAAAGAAATAAGGACAGAAAGCTATTTTAAAAAATAAAATAAAATAGTAAGTTAAAGGAAGGATTTTCCCTTAAAAACATAATTCTAACACTGATGTCAGGTGCTCCAGCTTTCCACATGCCGTGTCACAGGCAGCTGCAGAATGCTGGAGACATTTTTAAGAGCAACAACACAAATTTAATATAAATTAAGTTCAATCCAACAAAAGTATAAAGACGTTGAACAGAAATGCTAAAGAGCCTCATGAAAGAGATGGGGAAAATGAAGGCCCTTAAACAGATGAAGAAAATGTTTGGAAGACAAGTTTTGGCACAGTACTAATTTAGATACAGGGACAAAGTAAAGGTGGCTCCATCCAGTCAGGAGTGACCCACTTATTCCACTTGTTATGACAATCACACTTCAGAAGCTCAGGATATGCAAGATGATCATAAAGCATATTACAGTCCCTGGAAATGTTTCCAAATAGCAGCAGCTCCACAGTGAGGAGCACAAAATTTGCAAGCTGCTTACTCAATAGATTGACCACCCTGTGTGCTGCACTCTATTAACACACACACACACATGAGAAAACATTAATTTGTGGTGGTTTTTTTATTTAAGTAATTGCATTTTAATATGAAAAGTCACTTGTTTGCTGAAAAGAAACACAGTTCCAACTTGAAAGTTATTGGGGTCAATAGTACTTCTGTGTAAACAGTAAAGACCCAGCAGCAATGCTATTGAAGTTGCATTAACCCTACCACCTCCTCATGAAGGTGACACAATGCTTGAGATTTACCAGTGTTAAATTTACAATTACTGAAAAGTATAATAATGGCTTAAGAACATTTTAATTCAGGCAGCCTTATGACTGTCACCTACTGTACATGCAAACAATATGGCAGCTCATTTCTGAAATGTTCTTTTTCTCCCCTCTGGCCCAACAAACTTATTTGATTGGCTTTGAAGCAAACCTTGGTTTAACAACAGCTAAGCGCTTTCAGGATGACCCAAAGGTGACTATAGGAAGCTGCCAAGCAGCAAAGAGACCACAGAAGCTGCAATTTAGCTTTGCATTAGCAGCACATTGATACAGTTTAGTGGTGTGTGTCACTGTGCGTCAACTTTCACAGTGACCCAAAGCTAATTCAGCTGAGCTTGTAGGTAGTTTTCAAGAGACCCTAGATCCAAACAAGTCAGCCTGTGGAAGCCAACTTTAAACCATGGCTTTATACATTTTCCCATTCATTTAAATGGGACTCTTGTTATATCCCAAAATTATTCTAGTACCCTCCTTGATTTTTTTAAAAAACAAGTGACTCTAAGGGTGGGGCTGTGGATGAGGCAGAAACAATGGGGCACAACCAATCCCGTTATAGTGGTACCTCGGGTTAAGTACTTAATTTGTTCCGGAGGTCCATACTTAACCTGAAACTGTTCTTAACCTGAAGCACCACTTTAGCTAATGGGGCCTCCCGCTGCTGCCGCGCCACTTGAGCACAATTTCTGGTCTCATCCTGAAGCAAAGTTCTTAACCTGAAGCACTATTTCTGGGTTAGCGGAGTCTGTAACCTGAAGCGTATGTAACCCAAGGTACCACTGTATTTCTAAGGATATATGAAGTAAAACAATTTTGTTTTTAAAAAGCTCTATGGGGGTTTGGAGGTCATGGGGGCACAACTACTGGGTAATATTGCAAACCCATTGATGGGAGAATGTTCTGGAACATTCAGCGACACAACATACCAACATTATCATAACTACAGTGATATTAACTGAGGTCATTCATCCGCATTCCAGCTGAAGGGTATGGTAATTTTGCTTATGAACCAATTAGATACCACTCAGAAAGTATATGCCACTATAACAATTGCATCTTTTGAGTCACTATGCAAAAAGCCCTAACTTCATTTTTGATTATTCCATTGCCATAAGAATTTTGTGTTAAATTGTCCAGTCCAACGCAAGGCTTCAGTGCTGCAATACAATATAATCTTGCTTGTCTATAAAAGCCGGTGAAAGTTAAAGAATGCTTGTGTGCACTTCCCACAGCCTGAGTTGTGTCCGCTTTGCTCTTAGGTCTTTCCTTTTTGCACTGTCTACAAATCAGATTAATACAAACTTTGTGTGCAACTCCTTAAAAGGAGGAAAATATCAAGCTGTGCGTAAATCATGCATAAATGTCCTGCCAACTTAATTAAAGCAGTTAGATTCAAATGAAAGACTTTTGTCACAGCAATTAACAAAAATTAGCATGCTATTATGGAATGTGGACGAGGTTTTCCCAATTCTGTATTCAATACAAACCCTTGCAATGTATGAAATGAAATGTGCTGAATATAATGAGACCATAATTTTAGAGACAGTATTAGGAAGATACTGCAAAGTCTAAAGATATGAGAAAAGATTATATTGTCAGCATTTTGCAGCATATATATATATATTCTGTGGATGTGAGCGTGGAACTAGATTTCATGAGGAAATTTCAGGATTTCAAATCCAAGCTTTCCTTATAATGTTGGGGCTTGTGGAAATTGGTAAAGCAGGGCAAGATGTTTCCCCTTACTTTCGCTGTACCATTCACATTCAGCAAACTGTGTTACAGTGGAGGGGGAACACAGAAGAACATAGTTCTAGGATGTTTTTCAGAGCAGGACTGACAATGTTATCTGACCAAGCACCAGAGTAATTTATACGTTCTCATTCTTCTGGCAAGTCAATGAAGTGGCCATGTGGCTTTCAAGTTTGTTTATGACAGATTAGCATCAAGGAAACCAATGAGGAAAATTATCAACTAGAGTCTAGACACACACACCCTTTTTTTCCTTGGTTGGGTTCCTGCTTCACATTAGTCATTTAAATGGTATAACTTTTCAAGGTTATTTGCAAAGGTGACAACTCCCTGGGGCCCTGGGGCCCCAAGCACCCACAAAATTCCCCATGAAGGGGCCAGGCACTCACAAATTTCAGTGCCAGGGCCATGCACGCTGCATGGCACCCACAGCCCCGGGCACCCAAGATTGTAGGGCCACGTTGGCACTCCTGGTTATTTGTATTTCTAATTAAAAGCTAACCATGCCTCTTTAAAGTGGTATGATCCTGCTTTAATTTTTTGTGCAGATTTTGCCATAGTTATGCCAGGGGGAGGAACCTGTGCAGTATGAACCCGTGATTGGATGAGGAACGTATGACGTGAACGATGAATACAGTTGCTTGGAAACGTGAACAGTTCTTTTTTAAGGAACGTCATACAATTGTTGTGTAGGCCCTCCAACAACCCCATTACACTAGCTGAAAACTGCAAAGGCTGTGTGGAACAAATGCAGATGGCCAAATACACCTCAAATCGATGGTCATACCATTGCAATTCAACTTATGCACCAGCCAGCATCGCTGACAGTTCTGTCATCTCCCAGGTCCTCTGGATACTTCAGTGACAGCATTCAAATAATGTCTTTCCTTGGCTTTAGAGGTTAAATTGCTGACAGCAGTGCAAAGCCATAATAAGGTCCCTGGGGAAGACCTTATCCATGGAGGTGTTTCAACTTAACCTTGAGGGCACATTTTCTCCTGTTTTTTCACCCTTTTTTTCATTTTAAGATACAACAAAGTTACCTGATGGGAAGGCATTGAGAGAGCAAGAGCCAGAGAGACTGCTTTGGGAGAAGAAAAAGAAAGCAAGCATACAATTGATCATGCAGCTGAATAGCCAATTGAATAGCCAACATTTGTTCTACATGCCCGTTATTGAATCATCTGCTGAGAAGGAAGGCTTCTAGTAGAAGAAAAGGAATGTTTCATAAAAAGTGATGTCCCATCATTAGGGCTGCCTGAATAGTGATACCTTTTTCCTAAGCACATAAATGTATGTTAACATTATAGGTTTTTGGGTACCAGAGTTTGAGGATGCTTGGATTTAGTAAGTGCTAGAACTTAACCAGTGCTTGGCTGAATTTAGCAGTGTCAAAATAGCCAGGACAGTGTGAAAGGCTGAGTCATTAAGCATACAAAGACGGGGTGATGGCCCATCACGGAAGCCGTCAACAAGGCAAAGATGGATGCAGAGGGGAGAGACCCTTTGAAGACAATGGCAGAGTTGGGAGGGGGAAGTTTCAGAATTGCAGTGGGCAGTAATATAAACTGAAGGAAAAACAGTTGCCTTTTGCAAGCGGTTTGCCAGCTGGAGAAGGTGGAGGGTCAGAGCATGATGAGGGCTGGCACTTTGGATCCAACATGGCAGCTGTCAGAAAAAGAGGAGCCACCTGAAGCATAATTCTTTGAACCCATCCACCATAGGCTGAAGTTGTATATATGTGAAAATAAACCTTATATCATAAAGACACCACAGCGAGACTTCTGAAGGAGGAATCATGGACTGAAGGTCTCTCATCAGTTCCTTACAGCATGGCATTTGATGATAGGCTGCCAATGTTCACTTTGGGGGGGGGGGTTGAAATGAAGGGATTACTCTCTTGTTGCTTTGAAAAGTTGCTCTTTGCAGGTCTTGTAGGTTCCTTCCTCTCATCCTGCTCCTACTCTCACCATATCATTGCTACATACGGTAGGTCTTCCTCTTTCCTGCCAAATTAACTTTGATTCTTTCCCACACACACATACACACACTGCAAAAATTATACAAAGCATTAAACATAAGTTAACTTTTGCATTTAGAGTCATAATTAATATTATTAGTGCTAGCAAATAAACTATTACAATCTGTGGAATTGTTGCAGCATTTGGGAATGAATGTATTAGAAATATATTTCCTAGTCAAGGGCATATAGTGCAGTAAAAACAATTATGGCAACAGCTTCCTTATTTACCTTATTGCAGCTATAAACTTATTAGAGGAAATTAATCATTATATGTGAGGAACGTGGTGCCTACTTTTCTCCTGATACCTTCACGAATGACAGAAATAAATACAAGGACAGATGGTAAAATAATTGCACTCTGAAGATATTAGGGCTGTTGAGAGAGCTACCTCATCAACAGTTGTGAAAGCGCCTGTCATACCCAACCATACCTTTGTTGCAACTCCCACACAATGTTTAGTAAGTACCACTGCATGCCTATCATTTACTTAAACGGCAAACATGAGCAGAATCTTTATAATATGGCCTACAAAAATAATTTTAATTAACCGACAAGTAAGTCAATATGGTGCTTATTAACATAATTAGTTGTCAACATTGCAAGCTTAATCCTGCTCTAATTAGTGCTGTGAAACCTAACTATTTCCTTCAAACTCAAAAAACTTTGGATTCCAAACAGATTGAAATATGATTTGAACCAGATTTGAACCAGCTTACATTGCACAGTCTTGCATACTAAGAGAGAACACCGGCCAGTACTGGTAGTTTTGTTGCCTGAAATGAAACCCAAATTCCCTCCCCACTGGGCATAACCCTGATCCTGGTCTGCAACTTATGTAGCCCTTCTTTGCTCTTCATGGTACTCTCTGAAGCAGGGCACCTTGCAGTTCTGTAGAGTCCCAGTCAGAGTTCATTCTCAGCTTTGCTATGATCCTTTAAGTGGCTGTGCTAGGGCATAAGCCTGGTATGACAGACACACTAAGCTTGCCTCTAGCTTCAAGCTGTGGACTTCTCACTAGGCAAGTGACAGGAAACTATCTCTAAATCATGTCAGGCAAAATGCTTTGATTTGAACAACTTTACTCTTTGGGCACAGTCACTTTTCTTTGTGCTGTTGAGGTTTAAGCTTGGTGTGAGGAAGAGGCCACATTGCCACACAACTGTCTTGTCTGGAAAAAGCATTGGGACATGTTGTGGCATCTGGCCATCTGATCCATTCTAGGCTCCCCCGTGGTTGCCTAAAAAGAAATAATAGAGAGTTCTCTTTTGATTTTAATCTCATTTTCAGATTTTTTAAATTAAATTTTGCTGCTTCATTTTCATGACACCCTGCCTTATGATAGGGCCGGCCATGTTTGTGTCACCTGATCCCTGGAAACAATAATCTCCTTCTGTAGTCCAGGTGTGGGGAACCTTTTTCAGCTCAAAGGTTGCCACCTTCCAAGGGTCGCATGCCAGAGGTGGGTGGGATCAGAGGGAAAATTGTGTGGAGCAACCAACATAAATTTTGCCTTTGAGCAGCAGGCTAGTTTCTACATGCACTAACACATCCTTCTTTATCCTCGTCCAGACCAGCAGGGCTGCATTTGAAGCCTGGGCCTAAGGTTCCTCTGCCCTGCTCTAGCCACCTGCAGCAGTGGTGTTGCAGTACCGTTAAAAGACCAAGCCAGCAGTTTCTGCTTTGTTCGAACTGCCACAGTAGTGGAGGAAGGAAGTTCCTTGGTCCTTGATACAACTGCTACAGGCCCTCCTCTGGTGCCTTCCAGTCCTTTGGCATCTTTGCCAACAAAAGTTCCACCACAAAGCAAATCTCTTCCGTTTGCATAAGAAGACTTTTGAGTGCTTGCTGCAGCATGGTGCATAATACTGTCTTTGTAATTAAATGAAGGTAAAAGTGCTATTTAAGGTTCACAGAAGGTGGGAAGAAAGATACATGGCCGGCTTTGAATCTCTTCTCCTGCAATCAAACAGAGTGCCAACAAGGCACAGGTGTACACCACATAAACAACTAAAATTACAATTGTGATGGATGTGATTATTATTCATCTCAAACAGACCTTTTTTCCCTGACTATTCTAATTAGGTAGTTTCCAGCTGCTCAACATTTGCTGCTGAGATGCGCCATCGGAGAAACGCGTCTAAAACAATTCTGCTACCAAAAGCAACTCTTCCTCTCCGAATGTAATTTGAGGTGGCAAGGCAGGCAATTAAGTGGGGTCTGACATGGGAAGCAACCACTGAGAAATGTCAGGCGGAAATCCTGAAGTAAGTTGTGCCAAAGAAGAGAGGGGAACAGAAGCAAGTTAGCAGAAGAGCCACATCCCATGGACATCCTTCACAAAATTATTTTCTGTTTGATCTATATACAAAGTGTAATGAGTTGTCACGATTACATTTCACATGCTTTCTGTCCCTTTGTGACTTTGGGTGTACAGGGACATGAGTGACTGGATAAAAGGTTGGATGATATGTTTGCATCCAACAGACTCCAGATATGGCCGTGAGTTTCCTCAGACAAGCTGTTTATTGAGCAGTCATCCTGATATGAATTCACAAAGCTTACATAGAGGCTAGACTAGATCAATTCTTTATTAAGCATTCATTGTACAGTGGTACCTCGGTTTAAGAACAGCCCTGTTTACGAACTATTCGGTATACGAACTCCGCAAAACCGGAAGTAGCATTACTGTTAGCGAACTTTACCTCGGTCTACGAACAGAAGCCAAATGGTGGAAGGGCGCCTGCGGCAGGAGGCCTCATTAGGGAAAACATGCCTTGGTTTAAGAACAGCTTTGGTTTAAGAATGGACTTCCAGAACAGATTAAGTTCGTAAACCGAGGTACCACTGTAATGTTTGCAGGGCAATGAGTCTTCATCCTGATTTGCTTGCAGGGTTTTTATACATCTTCCAGTAAATTGTTTGTTCATCTCCCATGTTTTAGTGTATGTTTCTGTCACTAACTGAAAGAATGTCATTTAAAAAAAAAAAGTGGCTTGGTTGCACAAAGGTGGTAGGGCACTTTAACTGCACAGACCTAAATCCCTCCCAGAAAATGACGGCAGCTTTTCTTCCACTGATTACTCCCTCGGCCATTCTGAACAGGTCAAAATGCAGTCTCTTAACTTTCCAACTGGGTTTCTGTCACAATCACATAAAAGCCAGAACAGAACTGGCTTCATAATGGATCTTTTCACACATTTGGAGAATTTGGAGACAGTCTATTTCAGCTTACAGATTCTTGGACAAAGCTAACAACCTAAATAATGAAGTATTTTTATTCAAAGCAAATCTTTTATATCATAACTAGAGCCAGTAAAATGTTAATTGGATCAGACATTTTATTTTAATGAAATTGTCTGAAATACAAAAACATCTCTTGTCTGCTCCCCCCCCCCATCTGTAAATGGAAGCTGAAGTTTAGGTATATTTGTATTTGGCACCAAGCTTTGGAAGAATAGTTCAATCCCACTGAAATCTTGTTCTTTCCACTCCTTGCTAACCTCACCATTCTTCATCCTGTGATTTGCCCTTTTCCTATCATACAGCATAAATCCGAGGAAGCTCTGGTTACAGATTTTTTTATATGCAGCTTCCAGAGGTTTTGTTAGATTTCCGTTGACTATAGCAGAATATAACAAAAGAAGCTATTTGTCTTCTCTCCTCTCACCAAGAATTAAGCCCAGACTCCGTGTTAACAGTCCAAACCTAATTATTTCTTTTCACAAGGCTCCCTGAAAATCATTGCTGAGTGCATTCAATTAATAGAAATTTAACAAATGATGAGAACCACAAAATAAATGTTTATGGTGATGGGTTCCCCCCCCCCCAACAACCTTAAATTGTAATATGTGGGCTCTTGAAAATGTTCTTGTTAAAAATGCAATGTTAAAAAGTTTTCATAGTTTGAAATTTAAAGATGCCAAAAGCATCTTTGTCAATCTCTTTTCTGCCCTCAATGGAAACCCCCATGCCCCATGCTCTATAATGTCCTCAAATGTCTTCTACGAGACAGCATAGCAGCAAAGGTGGGGTGGAACATTTCTTAATAACATATAAATTGCAACATTTCTGGATGCTGATTTTAAGGTTTTGCTTGCCCAGATACATCATTTTTGCTTCAGTTTTCAGCACTGGAGATAGAAGCGTGAAACACTGTTTGCTGGGAGTAGGGATGATGTACAACACCAAACAAACAAAGAAGGCATAGCTCCTGCCCTTGTGTAGAGTGTGTACAATAGAACAGAACATGTGATCATTAATTATCACCCTTAGATAAGGATGTGGAGTGGGACATGGTAGGTTGAGAAAGCGTGTTCTCCTTCATGGAGAGCACTTGTTGTGGTGGGGGCTAGCAAGACACCCTCTGTTGCTGGCCACCATTCTCATTGAGCTGCCTGTTGCTGGGGAGATTTATATTTTGCCAATTTGTAATTGACAGCCATAGCCTTTAAATACCCTGCGTGCAGCGTTGAGCTTCCTCTTTTCGCTGTGCGCATCAGATCACCCGCCCTCCCTCCCTATTTTCAGGTTGTTCGCTTGACCTTGCTATGCCTGTCATGGGGTCATCTGCTTTTGGGGCAGGGGCCCGGTAGGAATTTTATCCATTTGGCTGATTGGCTGGTTCCATTTGTTTTTTGCCTACTGCGTAGCAAATCGTCACAACTTGTAAGGTTTGCGGTTAGGCATTGGTTTAGGCATTGGTTGGTGGAGGGGTATGGATTGGCTGTGCCTGCCCCTCCAAGATGCTGCTGCTGCAAGGGTTTTCCATTAAAGGAACCCAGGGGCTCACCATGCTTTTGTCCAAACCCCTGTCAAGGGGCTAGGGCCACGCAAGAGCCCTTGGGAGCATTTGGGGAGAGGTGAGGCATGGTACCCAGTCCCGTCTCTCTCCCCAAAATGTTTTCCCTTTCTGACTTCGCGGGTGGGTGAATGTCAGTCTGTTCCCATGCAGGGTCAGATAGTTGCAACCAATGCCTAAGCAACCACTCACATTGCTTGTAATTTTAATAAAGTTGTGGCCAAAATTATGCCAAAAACCTTAAACTTAAAATCTTGTGTCAATTGTGTTTTATTGGGGGTGTCTTGGGGACCTCGACACACAACTGGTGCCATTCAATTGATAGTGGCCAAGAAAAACAGCCAGTATGGTACCTGCCAATTGCTCTTAATTTCCAGAGACAGTCCCTGTTTTGAGTATTAGTCACTGATAAATTACTGTATTGTAGGATGGGGAAATCACTTGCAGGAAAAAAAAGGGAGGAGATATAGTGACATACATAAGACTGGTACCAAAAAATGCATCTGTCTCTGGAAATGAGGTGTGCATGTGATTGCCCCCATCATACAATTTATGTTGAGTGAGTGCCATTTTTGGTCCATTATGATAGTCTTCTGTCTGAAGTTTCTTAGGGCCATTCTTACCTGACAAGCCATACTCAACTACAGATATTGAAAAATACAAAATATAAGCCCCTCTCATCAGAAAGGTGCATGCTAGGCTCCTTACACAGAAGGCTGGGCTGCAAATATCATGAGGAATAATTAAGCATATGACTGCAAGAAGAATAAAAGCAGCTGTGAGATAAAATTAGATTTTTATCTCATAGGAATTGTGATGATTATTTTTTGTATGCCCTTTGGCAAAAAGCCAGTCCCAAAAAGGTGATTGTATTAGGAATATGTTTGCTGAATGTCTCCTTAAATAAACAACTCAAATATTTCCTTCTTGAAATATTTTGCAGCCTGTTATTTTGATGTGAGAAGTTAAACTGCAGTCTAACCTGTCAAAATGGAGTAAAGGTATATGCTGTTTTGATTTGCTTTTCAAACAAGCAAACAAAAAATCTTCAGAGGTTGCCGTTCTTTACTCTGTACAGTAAATAAATGGGTGTGAGATGATTTCTACATCTTTAAGGAAACTAAATAACAAGGGCAGAGCAGACAGTTCCAGCAGATCTGCCCTTTAACAACTGGTATGAATGTGCAAAAATAGATAATATTCCGGATGTCTCCAGACTGTCAGAATTTTGTGGGAGGAATTTGAGCCCACACCAGAACTTCAGGTTTGCTCAGTTAAGTGGATTAAAGTCCATTTCATAGTGCAACAAATCCACTTAATTAAAAAAGAAACTGACTTTGTGGGGTTTAGAAAATAATGGGGAAATGCACTGAGAAATGTAGAATGCATGAATGATGAAGAGGAAGATGTATAAACACACTGGAAGCAAAACAGGATGAATGCAGGATGCCCTGTAAACAAACCAGAATGAATGGTCAACAATAACTGGATTAAATCTAACCATAAATTTTGTGCAAGCAAATTAGAATGAATGCTCAATAAATATATCATCTGGAGGAGCCTCCAACTACATGAAACACATGTAGTTTCAAAATCCAGATGAAAAGGAATCTTATTTTGACTTGAAGGCTGCCACGCCGGGTACATTTATGACTATATTTTTAGTCTCTGGGATAAAATGTACCAGAGAGGAGGGTGATCGATCACAGGGCCACACAAACTAGCTCTTCCTTCCTTCCACCAATGCACCTGGTAGCGACAACCACACTCACACGCTGCTTGAGAGCTTCACCGTATCTGGTTGGCCACTGTGCAACCAGGATGTTGGACTAAATGGGCCTTTGGCCTGATCCAGCAGGGCTGCTCTTATGTTTTTGTGACTGTTGACTAACTCCTTAGGTTATTCCAATGCCAGGGTAACTCTAGATGTTACATTAGTGCTGCAGCCAGTCAGCGATTCTTAGAGAGTGGCTCCAGATTATACGCATATTGGCTTCATGCATATTTAATTTGGACATCAGTCATTATTATAGATTGATACAGCTGGTTGTACACTATTCCTTTTTAGCGGCAAAACCTACATTAACAGCTACTCTCTTTGTGTGATTTAAAAAATAATTGGGGCTGCTGATGAATTTGCAACCAAGCAGTTTGAATAAATCATGACATTATTTGTTAGTCAACTTAAAACTAACAGATCTAGAAGAATTTCAGCAGCCAATTATATAGTAAGCCATTCCCTTACGGTATGTAAAACACTGTTTATATATTCATTTCAGTAGTCCTAATAATCACCGAAGAAATACTTAAATCCCAGGCTCTACACCCCCTTGCAAATTACACTGTTCTTGGAATCTGAAACGAAGCACTAATAGCCTCCCCGTTCAATGCTGAAGTTTAGACTACTTCCAGCACAGCTTTGCTGATCATTTCAGACTCTGCATTATCCTTCCTAGGAAAGGCCATGTAAATACACATGTGAAGGAGAGAGAGAGAGAGAGAGAGAGAGAGGGAGAGAGAATATTCGAAGTAGCCAATGGGTTTGTTGGGGCACTTTGTGTAACTCATGGAGAGGTAGAAAAACTCCAGAGAAATTAGAAATTTGGAATAATAACAATACTAATTAAACCTTCTGGGTTTTGTGATTCTTGCCTAAAGCATTCTTCCAGCTATGAGAAGACTACTGTAGAAATTAATGATGTGGTACCATTTTTTGTTTTGTTAAGGCCCTCCTGTACATTTTCTAATGCTTACAGCTGGTACTTTGAGGTATGCATGTGCAATCGCAGTGGTACACACTTCTTTCAGCAATGTACAATGCAGCACCATATGTCAAGTATATTGCTTGAATGATCTCATTGCCCAGAATGCTGTTGGGCTTGTGTCCTGCTTGTGGACTTGCCACAGGCATCTGGTTGGCCACTGTGAGAACAGAATGCTGGACCACCCAGCAAGCTCCTCATATGCTCTTATGTCTAGTACCAGTGTGCATTAGCAGATACGTAGAGGGGAGGGAAACAGCTCAGAAGACCCCGGGTTCAAAAGACCCCTTAGTGAAGCCTTGGGGGTCCACTTCTCATCAGTGTAGACACTTCTAAGCTAGATGGACCAATGTAAAACAAGACAGTTTTCTGTGTTTTTAAGATTTTCTTCTTCAATTTCTGCCATAGTGGGGCGCATACAACCCCACTTTCAAGCACACATTTCATTTTGGTTCCTTAGTGCCAATCCAAGAAGCCCTGCTACTTGCACCATCAAGCTAAGCATCATTTGACTAACACAGCACACCTTGCTGAGCTCAGTTAGGAAACTGCCACAATCGGTCGATTGCTGGGCTGCATTCACACGGCAGTGTATGCTGTTTTCACAGCATTTCCCTAGCTGTTAATTTCCATGCTATATTCGAGCTTTCACATGATGTAAAAGCCATTTCAAGAACTGCAGTGGTATATTGCACACGTTTAGCACTCATTACCATATTATTTGCCAACAGATGTTTTCTGTAAGCAAACGACACAGAAATGAGCACCAAACTTGCCCTATATTCCACTATAGTTCTAGAAGTGGCTTTTACACCATGTGACAGCACAAATAAAATGCAGAACTTAACGGTTAGTGAAAAGACATAAAAACAGAACAAGCTGCCATGTGAATGCAGCCTCAGCTGATGTGGTAACAGGACTGTCATTTAAAAACTAGCAGCCTGGACTCTGCTTATTTACAGAGGACAGTCCCTATTTTCTGACACCTTTCCCCACTATTCATTCACTGTCCCCTTTGTCTCCCTGTTGTGTCCATGGATTAGATGTTTGGGGGTGTACCCCTCCTTGTTTCCTGCCGGTTAATCTGTCTCTAGGCAGTGAAGCACTAAGAGAGGAAAGAAGAGGAAAGAGCTTTCTGGTGTGGTGGGGCTGCAGACAGGCACAAGGATAGGAGTGTTCCAAGTATAGTACAGATAAGCATCCCTATTTTCATCTGTGAAACACTGGAAGTATGTTACAACCTTCTGCCCTCTATGTTTTCTTAACGAAACATCAAAACCCAAGCTGATCTGCCTGACCTTTGCCTGCAGTATCATCAGCACAGATTCCAAGTCTGATTGTCAGTTGGCTTTCCCTTGGCCTCCAGGTTTTCGTCCCATGAAAAGGTCCCTTCTTGAGCTTCTGAAAATTACTGAGTATCTCTTTCAGGTCAGACTGTCCCTAAACTATTTTTTCTTCTGCACTATGGTGTCTACAGCTACGAAGAAAGTGAATGATCACCCTGTATTGTGCTGATGAAACGTTCACAAGATGCAGGAAACTTTAAAGGTTCTTGGCACAGAGGAAAAAGGGATAGGTGCACAGCAGGAAGAGAGAGGCTGGTTTCACAGATCCTTGGCTTCTGAAACAGCCCTTTGAGGCAGCAACGACCAAGTAAAAGAGCCTAATAAAACAACATTCAGTACTGCCAGGACCGAAATGTTCAATTGTTGGTTGAGTGCTTGCAGTTTTTAGACATAAGGCCAAGATTCTAAGCCCATTGTCCTTGCAAACAGAAGGTCCAAATATAGAAGTTCTAAAAAGGACAGCAGAAGCGGTTCTTAAAATATCTCCCAGCTCTGCTTCCTCTCCCCGCCAAGGTCACACCCACACCATACATTTAAAGCACATTTATAGCACTTTAATGGTCATGGCTTCCCCCAAAGATTCTTGGGAACTGTAGTTTACCCCTCACAGGGCTACACTTCCCAGCAGCCTTAACAAATTACAGTTTCCAGGATTTTTTTGGAGAAGCCATACACTTTAAATGTGCTACAAGCACAGATTCTTATGTAGTCAAGAGGAAATTATCAACTGGACCCAAGCTTGGGAGAAGTATAGAAATATTTAAGGGCTGGGGGAGAAAGAAAAATGGGGGGGGGGGAGAGAGCCCAAAGAAGACTGAGCATGCCCACTTTACACATAATGCAGTTTGATGTTGAAGGATAACAGAGAAGGGTGGGAGAGTGGGATGGAGTATCACTGGAAAAGGCGCAGCTAGCTGGACCATTGAACATGAACATTACACACTGCATGACATTGCTGCAAGTCCAATTTGCTTTTTATGAGGATATTTTGTTTCCAGTGTGCTACTGTAAAGGGACTTGAAAGCAAACACTAAAGATAGCATTTCTTTCTAACAACGAATGCTTGTTTTTGTGTGTCACATTGTAAGCTGCCTCCTACTTTGGCTCAAACAGGCTTTTATATTGAGATTCTGATATTACGGAAATTTAAATTGAATTGCTACATTCATTGATGAAAAAAATCATCTGATGTTTGACTAATGAATGAAATATTCTTCAACTGCTTTCAGCCCTAATATTTGCTACACGGATTATGTAAAGGTAAAGGGACCCCTGACCATTAGGTCCAGTCGTGGCTGACTCTGAGGTTGTGGCGCTCATCTCGCTTTATTGGCCGAGGGAGCCGTCTTACAGCTTCCGGGTCATGTGGCCAGCATGACTAAGCCACTTCTGGCGAACCAGAGCAGCGTGCGGAAATGCTGTTTACCTTCCCACTGTTTACCTTCCCCCTATTTATCTATTTGCACTTTGATGTGCTTTCGAACTGCTAGGTTGGCAGGAGCAGGAACCGAGCAATAGGAGCTCACTCCGTCATAGGGATTTGAACCGCCGACGTTCTGATCGGCAAGTCCTAGGCTCTGTGGTTTTACCCACAGCGCCACCCGCATCCCCGCTACATGGATTAGTAGTCCATAAAACAAGGAAACCTTTGGTCCTCCAGATGTTGCTAAACTACAGCTCCTACCAGCCTCAGCAAGCCTTGCTAATGGGATAATAGAAGTTCTAGTTCAGCAACATGGCCGGAGGTTCCCCACACCTGCTATAAAATATCACCCTTTTTGGGCTTCACATGTCTGCTTCACAATCATGCCTTCTGGCTATACTAATTGCTTGTTTCCCTCTTTCTCTCTTGCTTCCAGAAGGACTTGCCTGATTATTTAAATAACAATAATCACTTTTACTCTTTAAAAAGTTCTTTACAGTTTGGGTCAATAAATATTTAATCTTATCAAACAGTGCAGTAGCTGCTTTAAAACTTGTTTACTTTGAACAGGGTAATTGCTGGTTAATAAATAACAAGTTTTCGGTAGCTGGATGTTGTGGAGATGCAGCCCTTCCAACAGCACCACCAGCAATTGCTGTAGAGGGATCAAGGAAATATATTCTTGTTAGTTAAGTGGCTGAACTGCTATGAGACAAGCTAATAGAACTGCAGTAAGCTAGCCTTAAATGAAATTAATGGCAGAAGAACCAGAAGTACGTACTTTCAAGTATTTGTGGGGCAAAGAGGCAGTGTGGTCCATTCTGCATTGCAGCAAATACAATGTCCGGGACTTGCTACCCATTGATTGCAGCAGGAATGTAGGATCTCTGGCCCTCCAAACTTTTCTGTCTGGCCCTTGGACAGATAGTGTTTTCCTGTAGTGCAAAGTCACCCACAGTATTTTGCTATGAGTAAGTTTATAAATGAAAAGAAAACCATTTCCACTTCTATAAATGCACAAAACATTTCCTTCCTTTCATTAAACCATTGCTTTTGAGTCTGCATGTCTGAAAGAGACACCAAAATGAAATGGGTGAGGGGAGAGAGGTTTGAACCATTCCAAGAATTAAACAACAGATTACCTGTCAAAGACTAAGAACATATCCATCCATTTTCTCAGAGCAACTTTAGCTTCTAATTGTTTTTAATCCCTACCTAGAACAATAAGAAACACTACCATAATTGTTATTGTGATGGTCTTGCTGCTTTCTATTCATTTGCTGTGTGATTGCTAAAACTAACAAACATTCCTGTTGAGAAAGCCACTTTTGTATTTCATAGAATCATAGAGTTGGAATAGACCACAAGGGCCATCGAGTCCAACCCCCTGCCAAGCAGGAAACACCATCAGAGCACTCCTGACATATGGTTGTCAAGCCTCTGCTTAAAGACCTCCAAAGAAGGAGACTCCACCACACTCCTTGGCAGCAAATTCCACTGTCGAACAGCTCTTACTGTCAGGAAGTTCTTCCTAATGTTTAGGTGGAATCTTCTTTCTTGTAGTTTGGATCCATTGCTCCGTGTCCGCTTCTCTGGAGCAGCAGAAAACAACCTTTCTCCCTCCTCTATATGACATCCTTTAATATATTTGAACATGGCTATCATATCACCCCTTAACCTCCTCTTCTCCAGGCTAAACATGCCCAGCTCCCTTAGCCGTTCCTCATAAGGCATCGTTTCCAGGCCTTTGACCATTTTGGTTGCCCTCCTCTGGACACGTTCCAGTTTGTCAGTGTCCTTCTTGAACTGTGGTGCCTAGAACTGGACACAGTACCCCAGGTGAGGTCTGACCAGAGCAGAATACAGTGGCACTATTTGCAGTACAGTGATGCACAAGAAAACAAAAGAGTTGCTTTGATGAAAAAATAAATCAATTGTTATAATAAAGCAAAAGTATACATGGCTCCCTAAGACATCACACATGGAGATTAATGTTTTGTATGTTGTATTAGGTTATGAACCATATTCCTGCATTTGTTGACTATGACTGCAGAATTCTGCTATCTGCAAAAATGGTACTCCCTGTTATCAACAGATTGGGAACATTGCTTGTTGGGAAATGTATTCCATTGGGGTCCAGCCTATCTCAGAAGTTCCAGCACACTCTCAGTAGTACTCCCAAGACATGGTTCAAGGCTGTTCTGTTGGGATCTTCTTGAGGAAGAGCTAGTCTTGTTTGAGGAAGCAACTACCCTGCATAAGAGTCTGGAGAGATGCAATCCATCTCCTTGGGGTTTCTGTAGCTTTAAAGCTACACAATGCTCATACAAGCCCATTAAGAAGGCCAAGCTCACACTGATACACAATTGAATGGTGTTGGCATGCTGTGGTTATCAGTTAAGGTTTCTAGTGCAAAGAGTCTACTCAAAACCAAAGGTAGATTTTGAAATCATGATCACTTTTGATAGTTGTTGGGAGATATTACTGAAATATTTCAGACACTGAAGAGTCTTCACTAGCATATTAACATAGTGTTTCTCCTGAAGAAGCCCAGGGCAGCAAACAAACAAAAGATAAAGCAGTTAAAGCATCTGAAAACTTCTGAAAACAATTCTAATTCAGGAGCCGACTGGGAAAGATATGTACTTAAAAGACTTGTTGAAAGAAGTAAACACCAAAAAGACGACAGAGATTGTGCCTTATGTTCATCTGTAGAATAGATTCCTTGTAGGTGTCATTTCAGTTTTCATAGAATCATACTCTTTCAACAGTTTTATGCTTATCCAGCTTGATCACAATTTCAGTGTTGAATTTTGCACATGTTTCGTTCAAACTGACATTTAAGCAATAGACTTCTTTTTATTTTATTCTTATTTTTTAAAGAAAATAGTATGGGGATACCAATTCCAACAACACATCTGGTTGGCTTTCGGGTGGGGGGTGGTAAAAGGAAATAAACAACAGCTAAAATGATACAGGACTTTATTTGTTTGTTTTGTTCCTGTGTCACCATTCCTTCCAAAGATCAGCAGAGCAGTAGCCAGAGCAGAGTCAGTCACCCACCCTGGAGCTGATCTGATTTCTACACACTTGGACTTCAGCAACGATACAGCATCAGGTGCTCCCAGGCCACTCACTATGAAAAGCTGGATTTGGAGCTAAGATTAGCCCCATTTAATTAGCACGTTTAATTTCATTGTACACAGGTTGTACAATGACAATAAAGGTATTATTATTATGTTTTATCTGCCTTACCAAATAAGCTTTTCCACCCACACAGTCTTTGTTTGTCCTTGTTGTTGTTTTACAGCAGGATGGGGGAGGATCCTCAGGGCCAAGGACTAAATGTGACCCTCTAGGTAACTATATTCAGTCCTTCCTAGGTCATGCCACACCCCTCACTAGCCCTCACTGCACACACCCCAGGCAGTTTTGCCTGGTTGGAATGTGTTCTTGAATGGCCCTGATGCTTTTAGCTTGCCTGGATGGAAAGGTTGGAGAAACCTGGTCTGAATAGAAATATTGGATTCTTGTCTCATTACATAAGCTAAAGCTATTTTTGGTCATCTGCATACTATCCCTTGCTTTTTCCTGTAGGACTAATTGCAGTCATTAACAATCGTCAACAGGTTTACCATACCCATTGAGTCAATCACCCATCTCCTACTACCCTTCTGAGAAAAACCCCACCCCACCCTCCCACTATATATCAGGGTCTGGTGACTTCTGTTTCAGTGTATCTGAAGAAGTGTACATGTACATGAAAGCTTATACTCAGAACAAACTTATGCGGGTGGCGCTGTGGGTTAAACCACAGAGCCTAGGACTTGCTGATCAGAAGGTCGGCAGTTCGAATCCCCGTGACGGGGTGAGTTCCCATTGCTCAGTCCCTGCTCCTGCCAACCTAGCAGTTCGAAAGCACGTCAGAGTGAAGGTAAACAGCATTTCTGGCCGTTGCTCTGGTTCGCCAGAAGTGGCTTAGTCATGCTGGCCACATAACCCGGAAGCTGTACGCCGGCTCCTTTGGCCAATAAAGCGAGATGAGCGCCGCAACCCCAGAGTCGGCCACGACTGGACCTAATGGCCAGGGGTCCCTTTACCTTTACCTTTAAGGTGCTACTGGACAACTTTTTTTTTTTTTTACTGGCTCAGACCAACACAACTACCTACTTTTCTGGATGGAAAGGTGTGTGTGTCCATGCAAAACCTCTGGCTTTTGTGTGAGTGTAAAATATCCTACTGTACAAAGGTCAGAATTATATCCCCAAGAAAGTTCCCCATGAAGGAATGTGGCCCTTGAGCTGAAAAGGATTTTCCAACGTTTCTTTTCTTTTCTTTTTTGCAAAATTTTGATTTGTTTTAATTGCTGTTCTAACCTTCTCTGTAAGGACGCGGGTGGCGCTGTGGGTAAAAGCCTCAGCGCCTAGGGCTTGCCGATCGAAAGGTCGGCGGTTCGAATCCCCGCGGCGGGGTGCGCTCCCGCTGCTCGGTCCCAGCGCCTGCCAACCTAGCAGTTCGAAAGCACCCCCGGGTGCAAGTAGATAAATAGGAACCGCTTACTAGCGGGAAGGTAAACTGTGTTTCCGTGTGCGGCTCTGGCTCGCCAGAGCAGCGATGTCACGCTGGCCACGTGACCCGGATGTGTCTCCGGACAGCGCTGGCCCCCGGCCTCTAGAGTGAGATGGGCGCACAACCCTCGAGTCTGTCAAGACTGGCCCGTACGGGCAGGGGTACCTTTACCTTTACCTTTTTAACCTTCTCTGAGTGGTAGAAATGTGGCTAAGGGATATTTTTAAATAAATAAAGGACTGGATGGCATTGGTGATTCAGGAATGGAACCTCACATAAAAAAAGAGAGCAGACTAAATCCTGTTTCCCACCCTGTTAGTAGAAACGTGCACTTCCTAAAACATGGGGCTGGCCTTGATGTTTAAAAGATTTGAGAAAGATTTATTCATCCAGACAGTATAATCAGACTATCAAAGAAATGAGACACTGGGCACAATCACCACAAATACAGACCTTATTTCGGAGACTTGGGATGTGTAGGAGAGATAAGCCAGCTGAATGATACACCGGAGATTGCAATTTCAACAGCAATTTACTAGAAAGTTAAAAGTAAAGAACCTTCCTTTCACAGAGGAATGTAGATTAGGTTTGCTGCAGAAAATCAGTTTTATTTACTAGAACGGTGACACAATTTGCTTCTAATACACAAGCGCATATATATGTAGAAACAAGAATATGATTTGTCCCGCAGCATTTCAGAACACAACTTTTGCTTTTGGGATCTGTACCATAAACTTGCTTCTGTCTATATCTTGTAATTGGATATATACAAGATAATAAGGGATAGGAACAAGGGACTCAAGCGCTTCTTATCTATATCTATATCTATATCTATATCTATATCTATATCTATATCTATATCTATATCTATATCTATATCTGCAGAAAACACACACACATGTGTCAATGTATTTTTTTAAAAAAATGTGAGTGTGCTTACTGCCACATTTTTAAATGTTCTAGAGATTAAGTAGATTTTTTTAAAAAAAATATACACTCAGCATTTTACTGAAGTTACTTGGAAATACTCTCCCCCCCATACCCAATTTCTGTGTTAGACATAGAAAAGAGCAGTGTGTTATGTTGAATGCAGATTTTCTGCATCACAAAGATTGCTGCCACAACCAGGCACTTTCCAATGAATATCATTATCATACCCATAAAAAGGAAACAGAATCCATAATGAACCAAACTGAACTCACAGAAAGTTTAAAGGCATCTCAGCTAGCAGTGTTTCCAGTACATCAACCATTTCTTGTCCTAGATGTTACCAGTTTCAACAACAAAGAGATAACTACCCCTATGTATACTCATTTGTAAAGAATTCACAATAAATTCAAATGACACATCAAAGAGGCTGATCCTGGGATTATTATGATTATAGATGATCATCATCAGTGTGCCTGGAGCCTGGCACTGTACAATAGATGCCTGTCCCAAGGCACTTACAAGCAGAAATTCAGCACAGGAGGAACAACAAGGAGATGGTGGAAAGAGTAGGCAGGGCTAAGAAGGGAAGCAATTTGCTATTGTTTCCAATGCTCATGCTTAGGCTTGGTCGCAGGTTTAGTTGCCATAAGGCAGTGATGGCCAAACTTGGCCCTCCAGCTGTTTTTGGACTACAACTCTCATCATCCCTAGCTAACAGGACCAGTGGTCAGGGATGATGGGAATTGTAGTCCCAAAACAGCTGGAGGGTCAAGTTTGGCCATCACTGCAATAAGGTATAGGAAGTAGAGGACTGAGCCAAAGACATCATGGGAAAGACAGATATTGAGGAAGGGTCTGACGGAAGAGAGATGGTGTCACACAGATGATTCTGGAGGCACTTCCAAGAATATGGGGAGGCAAGGGAGAATGGTTGGAGTCTTTAGAGGTGGCAAGGTTTGTGAAGGAAAGTCAGATAGTCAAGGTTGGTGAAACTGGAGGGACAAAGGTCACAGGCAGCGATGCATTGGGATATAACAGCAGAAAGATAAGAGGGAGAAAGACCATGGGTGGACATATGCTGGATCAGAGAATGTAGGTGAAGAACAAAACTGATCATTTTCATGGGATGGGATTCTTCCATCCTAGATCAAACAGGTGGGACCTTTGCCCCAGGGGCATACCTTTCCAGGTAGGGTTATTTGTGAGGTCAGACACAGGGAGCTGGATACATTAGCTGCTCAGCTGCACCCTTCCCCTATTTGCCAGGAAGGGTGGGAACCTGAGCTATTTAAACCCAACTCTGTCTTGGAAGATCTGAGGTTGGGATTCTACTCAGGCCAGGCCACCACCCACCCTGGTTGCTTATGTCCCTTACCTTGACTTGTTAGTCACTTCTGGGGCCAGTAATGTGTTTTTTGTTTGTTTTGTTTTTTGCATTTCATAGTGGTTGGCCTGAGCATGAGCCTGGAAGGGAGGTCCTTTTGATTGTATTAATTCAGTTCATTTTCTTTGGCAGGTGGACGGGTGGTTGAAAATACAGCCAGTCAGAGGAATCATTGAAGAATAATTATGCCATTATGAGAGCAAGTAGGAATTTTAGGACAGCTGTTGGAACTATCTTGGTTTTGAGATCTGAGGAAGGGGTGTCAGCTAGAGGGCAGGACCAAGAGGCAGCTGCAAGACATTGCCTGGAATAGGCAGGTTCCAGGCCAGTCAAGTCAAGCTCAGGGGCACAGGGAGAATAGGGGGCTCCCCTTCCTCACTGGCCAGTTTTAGTTACTGCAACATTTTGCAAGCTTCAGAAAGTGTTAACAAGTCTTAATGGTTAACCAATAAAGTTATGGCTTATTTGAATTCTACATCACTATGTCTAGCACTTTATTGCAATCACAAAAGAAACAGCCATGCAGAATAGCTTCATTGAAAAAAAAAAAGGTTATATTTCAGTGATGACCGAAGAGGGCAAATACCTCACCGGCCCTTTAGATTTTTGGTCTATAGGACCATTGGACCACCAAGTCATATGATGAAAGCAGTGTAATGGAGTTGACTAAATATACTGTCCAACATGGGTTGGGTTCAACTGGGCTCAAACTGCTGCTCCCATTTTAAGCACATTGGGTGCTCTTGATTCTTTTTTCATAGGTTATTGTAAGGCTAAAATGGCATAAACTTTTTTTCCTTGGAGGAAATGTGGAGTGCACATATGAATAATAAAATAAACAGGATGGAGGTTGACTGGTAATCAGGGTGCATTGGGCTGTTTTACCAATAAAAAAATATTAAAAATACTGCAAAGCATGGTCATCATATAAATTTTCTGCCTCAGATGCCGAAAGGTCTTGGGACCAGCCCTGCTAGCAGTTTCAATTGCAGTCTCAGCTGATGTTGCTGCTGAGAATGAAAATCCATAGTACACAAATTGCATTGAAGCTGGTTTTCGGATTTTACAGCTTTGGAGAGCTCGTCCCACATTGACTCCTGCCAGTTGCAGAGTATTTCTGTTCTAGAGTATTCAGAGTTCATGCAGGCTTCTCACACACTCTTTATCTGTGAACTGAGATTAAAAACTGATATATATGTGTGTATAGATGAATTATACAGAGGGGTTGTGAGCCCAGCTTCTTCCTGACTTTCCACTTTGCACAACAGACAGATTGGCCAACAATTTGGTTCTCAGTATTGCCTCTCCCCCGCAAGCATCAGACAGGCAGCTTTCCTTTAAAAAACAAAAGGAATAAAAGGTGAGCATCACATCTACATTTATTCATTTAGATAAATGAATATTTGCTTTGGGGAATGAGAGTTAGGCTTATGACACCACAGAGTAACAGCCAATACTCCACAGGAAGATCTTCTTCATTCATGTTCCACCATGCTGAAAACTTTCACACAACTTTTCTTTAGAAGTATGCCTGATAGCAAAGCAGCAAAAACATGCCACAGCCTGCTAGTCTCACATTATAAAATTTGTACACGTCATGAGAATATACCCTAGAGCAGACCTAACACTTCCCTGCAATTGTGTATTGCAGAGATTGGGAGAACTGGGCAAGCTGTCTTTAATGCAAGCTTGACCACCATTGTAGATCTGATTTCAGTCTTGTAACTGGATTATTGTGTCTGCAATTTTATATTTTTCTTATTTTACATTGTTTTGAGTATTATTGTAAGCTGCCTTGGAAGGGCTTTACCTCCAAAGCTAGCATATAAATGTGTTAAATAAGTAAATAAATTGCCTGGACTTAAAGCATTTTATAAGCACAGGTCTGTTTAAATCTTCCTTTTCAAATAAAGTAGAGAAAGGTTCTAAGGTTACATCTGAGCATACCTGAATATGCATTCAAAGTTTTGGAGAGGCTGTGTCACATTTCAAGTGCTTGCAAAAATGTTAATACTCCAAACAGAGCTGCTCCTCCACTTAAGCCTTCCTTCATCAGTCTCTCGGTGTCACATACAGCCTTGAGGATGACCTCCCTTTCTTGTATCAACACATTTGACTGCCAAGTAGTCCGTTCATTTGAAAAAGGGACTCTGCTGCTAATATTTCTGAATGACACTCAGTGCGGGATTTTATTGGAAGACTGCAAAATCGCACTGCCAAGCAACCAGATAACCTTCTCTCACCCCACCGTTGACAGAAGCTTATTTGTCTAAACAAATGAGCGGGGAAAAGAGAGAGGACAAAGAGGAGAGCAAAAAGGTTTACTAAACAGACTGCACAATTCTCAATGAAGTATCGATAACGGAGGAGTGTGAATGAGATGCGGTGCTGTAGAAAGAAAGAAAGAAAGAAATTTTAAGGGGCAAGGTGATGGATGCAGCTATGTATCTTGTGCTTTTATGACATTGTAACTTGCTCCAAGACCTTAAGGTGAAAGGTTGCTACACAACTTTGTACTCTACTATCTAGCAACAGTTCCTTTGCAGCAGACTGCTGGGAACAATGCATTTGAAACACTGTAGTTATATGATATATGACTTACTAACCAGTTTAAAATAGATTCACTGTGGTTAATCGTATAAACATTGATCATAGGCTTCAAAGTTGCCTCTACAACAGTCTGCATTCCCAATAAACCTATAAAACAAGCACTGAAGATAGTTGGTTCAGTTTGGGCAAGGTCCCCAGACTTTCCCAAATTTGCAGTAGGATTCCACCCTAGAAATTTTCATTTTCCAAATTAAAGCAGATTAAACAGCAAAGCAAAAACCCCTTTTTTACATTTTAAAAAATGGACTTCTATGGTAAGGTATGTGATGCAGGTTGCACTAAAAAGCGCATTAAGAACCAAAGAAATAAGAACCAATTGACAAGAACCTTTGGGCAAGCAAATTCTGGATGAATGCTCAAGAAACAGGCCATATGAAGGGGTACAGTGTGTTCTTTCCTGAAATGCCTGGATGGGAGCTGTTTGCAACAAAGCTGTGACTGTTTTGGAAAATGCTGTTGTAGGAGGGATGGTAAATATCATATGAGAACTTCAAAATGAGAAAACTACTAAACAGAAGGAACCCTTCTACACACACACACACACACACACACACACACACACACACGAGTTTTATATTGGTGTGGGAATGAAAAAGAGGAGACATTTGTCACTGTCAAGAAGGAATGCATTGCAAGAAAAAGTAGAGAACTGTGGCCTTGTCAGTGATTTTTCCCCCAAAGAAAAAAGTGCAGCTTCAAGCTTGCTTTGCAGAACAATGTCATTTATTGTTTTGAGAATGGAGAGGAAAATGCCAATGCCTTCTGGAGGATGGCCTGGAATTGAAGACTCAGGCATCTTTCAAAATAACTAAAGTAAGAGAGGAACAATTACAATGATTATTCTTAATAAGTAACTAATTATGAATGCAAAAAGGTTAATACTATTTGAATCATGTATGTTTTAAATTATTACATTGTAGCTTTGTCTGCAAGTATCATTTTACTGTTGTGTGAATCTTACAATTAGTAGCTGTAAATGTTAAGAAACAAAAAGACTTTCTTGGATTTCAGTGCGTATTTTTTTCTCTATTCCTCAGCTAATCCTAACAGCAGGCTCTCTTACATTTGTCCCTTACTATATGCTTTGCTCATTTTGTTACTTATTGAATTAGCTGCTTAATAAGAATGTGCTCTTATTAACTTCATTAGGTGTTAGATCAGGTCCTAAGAAATTACTTGATCTTGCTCTAATTGAGGTCAGCAGTTGAAAAAGGCAAAAGCCCTAAATGGCCAATGCAATAAGCCATCATGCATAATGTATTGCTAAATGTTTTGTTCAATTATTGTGACAAATGTAGCTTTCCCTTTTCATTAATTTATTCATGACATTCCATAATAAGCCAGGCCAGATATTCAGCAGTCACCATCACCCCCGCCCCTACATTCCACTGGATAATCCAACTGCTGCTTATATGTGCAGACTCCTCAGATCCTGTCTGGCACTATATTCCCAAGAGTAAGATCCATTTCAATGTACTTTGTTTCTTCAAGGCTAGTCTACAACAATGTCCTCTGTGTGGGTTTACCCTTGAATGCTGACTTGCATTCAAAGAGCACCATAATCCTATTCACACATTACTCGTGTGTAGTGCAGAAATGTGTCAAGCAAGGAGCAAGGTTGCACTTTCAGCCCCTCCCTGATGTTGTGCATTTTTCTTTCACCAATTGCATGGTTGTGTGGGAAATAATACAGTCAGAAGAAGAGAAGAAGAAGAGTTTGGGCTTGATATCCTGCCTTTCACTCCCCTTAAGGAGTCTCAAAGCTGCTAACAATCTCCTTTCTCTTCCTCCCCCACAACAAACACTCTTTAAGGTGAGTGAGGCTGAGAGACTTCAGAGAAGTGTGACTGGCCCAAGGTCACCCAGCAGCTGCATGTGGAGGAGCAGGGAAGCGAACCCGGTTCACCAGACTAGAGTCCACCACTTTTAACCACTACACCATGCTGGCAAGATGAACCAATGACCTGATTCAGTATAAGCCAGCTTCCTTTGTTCCTGAATCATAATGAGCAAGTGGTTGTGTACCTGAGAGCGATTAAATTATGCCAGTCCCACAGAGCATGCACTGGTTCCCTCCTGTCTTCCCTGCTAGTGTTTACCTCTTCAGCCCTATTGGTTTAGGCCCAGCCTTAAATAACACCTCCATTCCTTTTATCCACTACAGTTTCAAATTCTGTTGCTGATCCCTCCTTCTAAAAAATCCATACCTATCCAGTGGTACCTCGGGTTACATACGCTTCAGGTTACATACGCTTCAGGTAACAGACTCCGCTAACCCAGAAATATTACCTCAGGTTAAGAACTTTGCTTCAGGATGAGAACAGAAATCGTGCAGCTGTGGCGCAGCGGCAGCAGGAGGCCCCATTAGCTAAAATGGTGCTTCAGGTTAAGAACAGTTTCAGGTTAATAACGGACCTCCAGAACAAACTAAGTTCTTAACCCGAGGTACCACTGTACTACTTATATAATGGAAACTGTGGCAGTTTATATTAACAACCAGCATATATGAGATTATGACCAAATCAGAAGAACAGGTACTCCTAAAGCATACGGTAATTATATTCAGTCTGGCACATAGAGGCAAAGGGTTATGCCACCCACAACATGTCCACCTGGTTACTTGGTCTTGAATGCTGGCCAAGTTCTCTCCACCCCACAAATCACACCAGTAATTTATATGAATAGTCCTAGAATATCAACAATATCGTACAGTGCCCTATAATATAGCACAAAGTGCCTTCAGTCATCATTTTGCTCAGTTCATATAACCACAATGAGTTTCACTCAAATCCTTCTCACTTGTTTTTAACAAGACCAGGCCATATTCTACCTCTGGGTATTAATTATTTACACACATCATTTCTGTGGGTACACACACACACAAAATTATCATAAGAACTGTCTACAATAAAAATCTATCCTGGGCATAACAAGGTGGGCTAATGGAAATTGCTCCAAACTAAATTGGCATCATTACAGGGAAAAATCATGGTCTATGGTTTTCCAGGGTAATAATTACAGTCACACAAAGTCTCCCAATTACCAGCCACTGCTGACAGTGTTTATTAGTTTGTGTGAAGAAAAGGAATAAAGAACAGAGAAGTGTTTCCAGCCATTTTTAAGCACACCATGGATGAGATTTGGAAACCTGCATCCTGCCTGCAAAGTCACATTGGCCTCTTGCAAAGTATTTTTTTGTTAATTCTACAAATATCTCCTTCACCAGCAACACTGCCAATATTCTTGCATACAATATGCTAGGTAGAATGCTATCTCTTGATTAGGAACAGAGGTAGATGTCCTATACCACACCATTTTGTCAGTTTCCGAGTGTTTTCTGATGGACAATGGCTGTCCAGGGCCTTGGACAAAGAGAAAAATACCCATCACCTTAGGGACAAGGAACCCATAAACCTCCTGGTGTTGCTGGACTACAACTTCCATCATCTCTAAACATTGGCAATGCTAGATAGGGGGGCTGATGGGAACTGGAGTAGAGGAACAACTGCAGGGAACATTAGCAATCCTCATCAGCCATCAACTTAGCAGTGATGGGGGAAAGGAGATGTCCTCTATAGATCAGTAACAGGTCAAGGAACAGGAAACAGGGAGTAGGACTAAATAGGCAGTTCTTATATGGGATATAAAAAGTGGGGTCCCCCAAGGAGCCACTACATTTAATTTTTTTCACAAATGATCTGGCATTAGGATGGTCAGTGAAGTGGCCAAGTTTGCTAATGGCAAGAAATTGTTCAGGGTCATAAAATAAAAATGGATGGTAAGGAACTTCAAGGGGAACTCAATAAACTAGGTGAATGAACTTTAAAATGGCAAACAATGTAAGCAAGTGTAAACTGATGGGTGTTGAGGTAAAAAAACTGGGGTGTATACACACACACACACACACACACTGATGGGGTATGGACTAGCAGTGACTGACCAGGAAAGAGATTCTGGCCTCATGGTGAATAGTTTGATGAAGATGTCGACCCAGTGTGAGGCAGCTGTGAAAAAAGTGAAATCCTTGCTAGGAGTCATTAGGGGTGTGTGAGGGAGGGAGGGAGGGAGGGAGGGAGGGAGGGAGAGAGAGAGAGAGAGAGAGAGAGAGAGAGAGAGAGAGAGAGAGAGAGACTGCCAAAGTTATAACATTGTTATACAAATCTATGGCACAACTGCAGTTGGAATGCTATGTACCGTTCTAGTCGTCACACCTCAAAAAGGGTACTGTAGAGTTTGGAAAGGTTCCTTAAAGGGTAACCAAAAATGATCAGGGAATTTGAGGAACTCCCCTATGAGGAAAGATTGCAATATCTGGGGCATTGCAGTGTATTAAAAGGAAAGTAAGGGAAAACATGGTAGAGGAGTATAAAATTTTGCATTGTATGAAGATAGTGCACAGGGAGATGTTTTCTCCCTCTCTTGTAATACTAGATCTTGGGTTTCATCAAATGAAGCTGATTGTTGGGTGTTTCAGAATAGACAAAACACAGTGCTTCTTCACACTCACACTCACACGAACCACAAGATATGGTGACCATCACAATCTTAGATAGATGAAGCAATGGGCAGAGCACTATCAATAAATGTACTCACAGGAAAACATGTTAACTGACACAGCAGTCAACAGGTGGTTCCAGATTCTGCCTGTCTTGGAAGAGCTGGATGTCCCTCCCTCCATAAGCTGAAGAACGCCATCAACTTGCAGGCATGTGGCAAAGCCCCAGGACAGGATGGAATCCTAACAGAAGTTCTGAAAGCCAGTTTCAATTATTCCCTCATGTTGCACCTCCACAATGGAGAGGTTCACACCATTACACTCCAAGAGGATCTTGCCTCCTCCATAGGCACAGCCTTGGATTCAGACATACATGAGCCATTGCTCTGCCTCCTTGTGACCCACCCCTTTGCCATCTTACACAGAGTTTCCTTTGATGCTTTGTGCTATTCTTAATTACTCATCCCCAAGCTATCACCACACACAGGTGGCTAGCCTGACTGAATTAGCTCTAAATACATGTTAACTCCAGAGGATTTAGAAGCTTCTCGTACACAGTCTAATACACAGGGTCTAGCTATCACCTCACTCAGGAGTCCAGTCTAGCTAGGTGTATCCGAAGAAGTGTGCATGCACACGAAAGCTCATACCAAGAACTAACTTAGTTGGTCTTTAAGGTGCTACTGGAAGGATTTTTGTTTTGTTTTGACTATGACAGACCAATACGGCTACCTATCTGTAACCAGTCTAGCTTAGTTAGCTTTTGACAACCCAAGCCTTAATTAAATTCTAGCACCTACTGAACCCAGGAATTTGGGGGGAGGGGGCTAGCACCCACAAACTCACAACACTACAATACATTGTGTGGTGTCCATTCTTGTTGCTGATTGCCAGTGCTGAGCATGACTGAATTTACCCTCTACTCTTTTGCAAGCCCTTTGCTTGTATAATGTTCCTTCCACAAGCACTGCCTGGCATTTGCTGAGCCTGTTCAGTCCTCTGTTTTCCATTGATTTGCTTTCTCTCCTGCCCCAGACAAAAGTAAACACCACCAAGCAAAGTGTCTGCCTTTGTCTTGTCTTCATTACCTTTTAGGAGACATGAACAGTTTTAATATTGACTTGGGGAAGCTTGCTATTAACACACATTTAAAAAATCCTTGTCCCACAAGGTCAGCTGAGAAGGAGGAAATAAATTGTCACAATTAGCAAGTAAATTTGCAGAGACACAGGAGGTGAGGCAGCCACCTTTCTTGTGCTCTTGACTCTTTCATCCTTTTGCCACTCTGTTTGCTTTTCTTGCATTTTTCATGATGCTTTTTAGGTAAAGGTAAAGGTACCCCTGCCCGTACGGGCCAGTCTTGACAGACTCTAGGGTTGTGCGCTCATCTCACTCTAGAGCAGTGTTTCCCAACCGGTGTTCCGCGGCACACTAGTGGGCCGCGATACGTTGCCTGGTGTGCCGCGGGGAAAATTGGCGGGGGGGGGGGGATAAAGGGGAAAAAATTATTCCCCCACCGCCAGGCGTGTGGCTGGGGCGGGGGAAGCCCAAGCTTCCCCCTCCCCCAGAACGGGACCCAGAGCCATGCCGAAGCTGCGCGCAGCTTTGGCATCGCTCTGGGAGCTTGCGGGGCTGGGGGAGGAGGAAGCCCTCCACCAGCCTCCAAACCATGTCGGGAGACAGCGGGATGGCGCGCTGCGCCTCTCCCGCTGTCCCCCGAGTTTGCAGGGCTGGCGATGGGGAGGAGCAGGCTTCTCCCCCCGCCAGCCTTCCAGCCAAGTCGGGGGGCAGCGGCAAGGGCGCGCTGCGCCTCTCCCGCTGTCCCCCGAGTTTGCGGGGCTGGCGACGGGGAGGAGCAGGCTTCTCCCCCCGCCAGCCTTCCAGCCAAGTCGGGGGGCAGCGGGAAGGGTGCGCTGGGTTTCTCCGCTGTCCCGGACGGCTTTCAAAAGCCTGCCTTCAAAAGCCGTCCGGGACAGCGGAGAAACGCGCTGCCTTTCTCCGCCCTCCCGGGAAGGCAGGCAGGGGGGAGCAAAGGCTTTCGCCCCCGCCCGCCTTCAGAAGAGGTCAAGGACCTCTTCTGAAGGTGGGCGGGGGGCGAAAGTCCTTGCTCCCCCCTGCCTGCCTTCAAAAGCCATCCGGGACAGCGGAGAAACGCGCTGCCTTTCTCTGCTCTCCCGGGAAGGCAGGCAGGGGGGAGCAAAGACTTTTGACCCCCGCCGGCCTTCAAAATCTCCGCTGTCCCCGACGGCTTTTGAAGGCAGGCGGGGGGGAGCAAAGACTTTCACCCCTGCCTGCCTTCCCGGGAGAGCGGAGAAACGCACTGCCTTTCTCCGCTCTCCCAGGAAGGCAGGCAGGGGGGAGCAAAGACTTTTGACCCCCGCCGGCCTTCAGAAGAGGTCCAGGACCTCTTCTGAAGGCGGGCGGGGGGCGAAAATCTTTGTCCCCCCTGCCTGCCTTCCCAGGGGCTTTTAAATCGCCCCGGACAGCGGAGAAGTCCTCCGCTGTCCCGGGCGATTTTAAAATGCCGCCCGCTAGCATTTTAAGATTGCCCCGGACAGCGGAGAAGTCCTCCGCTGTCCCGGGGTTTTTTAAAATGCTGGGGGTGGGAAGAAAAGCCCTTGTCCCCCCCCCCCAGCCTTCAGAAGAGGTCGGGGGACAGACTGTCCCCGGACCTGGTCTGAAGGCGGTTTCCCTAGGAACGCATTAATTGATTTTCAATGCATTCCTATGGGAAACCGTGCATCGCAAGACGAAAAACTCGCAAGACGAAGAGACTTGCGGAACGAATTAATTTCGTCTTGCGAGGCACCACTGTATCCGGAGAGGCGGCCTTCAGGCGAGTTTTAATTTTAATTTTCCTTCTCCCACTTAATGCCCCACGCTCGCCCGAGCAGCTTGCAGTCCTCGGTAACCACGGCGACCCGAGAGAGGGGAGGGAACAGGGAAGTCGAGGGCGGCGGCGAGCCGCGATGACGTCAGTGGGCCTCGCCGCCTCGCCCTGGCACGGTGTGAGAGCCCCGGCTAGTGGCGCGAGCTTCAGAATAAGTGGGATCCGCATGCACGAGACCGAGATTGCGGGTAAGGAGCTCAGCCCTGGGCAGGAGGAAGCAGGGCCGCGCGTGCGGGCCACATCCCCACAGAGAGCGAGCCTCCCCCGGCCCACCACTCCGGGCAGGTCCACTCGCATGAGGGGGCGGCGATGGCGACGGCCGGCAGCTTGCCTGCAATGCCATCCCTCGAGCAGGTGAGGAGCCCGGAGGCTACCAGATGCGAGTCCTCTTTCCCACCCTGCTCGGGAGTCCAGAGCACTTGGTCGCATTCAGGATCTAGAGTGGGGAAGCGGGGCTTGTGTCTGGGCTGGACACATTGGGCTGCCTGTGCCGCTCGACCTGCGGGGAGAAATCAGGGTGGGAGTCACGACCGTGAGGCAGGGCTGCCAAGTGTGGCAGAAGAGGACACGGCCGTCGCACCTGTCCTTAGGTAGGAGCTTCTTCCGTGTCGACCTGCTGCCCTAAAGTCTTGGCTTTTTTCTTGGCTTTTTGGCGGTTGGCACAGAAGGAAGGCAAGGGGGAGGGGAAAAATTGAAACTTACACTTTCGTGCGTCCCTCCCGGCGTGACGCTGCACGCTGACGTCACGGGGCTGTAATGGTGGTGTGCCTCGAGATTTTTTTCATGAAACAAGTGTGCCTTTGCCCAAAAAAGGTTGGGAAACACTGCTCTAGAGGCCAGGAGCCAGCGCTGTCCGCAGACACTTCCGGGTCACGTGGCCAGCGTGACAAGCTGCATCTGGCGAGCCAGCGCAGCACACGGAACGCCGTTTACCTTCCCGCTGGTAAGCGGTCCCTATTTATCTACTTGCACCCAGGGGTGCTTTCGAACTGCTAGGTGGGCAGGCGCTGGGACCGAACGACGGGAGCGCACCCTGCCGCGGGGATTCGAACCGCCGACCATGCGATCGGCAAGTCCTAGGCGCTGAGGTTTTACCCACAGCGCCACCTGCGTCCCTATGATGCTTTTTATATAGAAACAAATTGATAGTGCTGTACTCAGAACAGGACTTTGAGGAACCCCACTCAACAAAATGAGCAGGAATCCCACCCAAGCAGAGCTGGCAGAACTGGGCAGAGGGACACATCCACTGCATGCAGCCCCCTCTAGCATAGCAGCTTGGGGTGTTTCATTGCTCAGTTACTCTGAAATCTCATGCCCATTTTTCTGGAAGTTGTTGTTGTTTAGTCATTTAGTCATGTCCGACACTTCGCAACCCCATAGACCAGAGCACGCCAGGCACTCCTGTCTTCGACTGCCTTCTACAGTTTGGTCAGACTCATGTTTGTAGGTTCGAGAACACTATCAACCATCTCGTCCTCTGTCGTCCCCTTCTCCTTGTGCCCTTCATCTTTCACAACATCAGGGTCTTTTCAGGGAGTCTTCTCTTCTCATGAGGTGGCCAAAGTATTGGAGCCTCAGCTTCAGGATCTGTCCTTCCAGTGAGCACTCAGGGCTGATTTCCTTAAGAATGGAGAGGTTTGATCTTCTTGCAGTCCAGCCCATGGGACTCTCAAGAGTCTCCTCCAGCACCATAATTCAAAAGCATCAATTCTTCGGTGATCAGCCTTCTTTATGGTCCAGCTCTCACTTCCATACATCACTACTGGGAAAACCATAGCTTTAACTATACAGACCTTTGTTGGCAAGGTGATGTCTCTGCTTTTTAAGATGCTATCTAGGTTTGTCATTGCTTTTCTCCCAAGAAGCAGGCGTCTTTTAATTTCATGGCTGCTGTCACCATCTGCAGTGATCATGGAGCCCAAGAAAGTAAAATCTCTCACTGCCTCCATTTCTTCCCCTTCTATTTGCCAGGAGGTGATGGGACCAGTGGCCATGATCTTCGTGTTTTTTTTATGTTGAGCTTCAAAAAACTTACTTTGTGGAAGTAAGTCCCATTGAATACAGTGATACTTATTTATGAGTAGACCCGACAAAGGTTTCACTGCATATTGCTACTGCAAGGAGGCATTTAAAAGTCTGATAAGTGTGTGTGTGTGTGCGTGTGAAACCAGGCTGCAGTTTTTGCAGTTTTAATTTGATGAAATGAAAGGTTGCTACAATTTTAAGTCTGCTGGGCTTTTTTTGTTACCTAACATGATCAGTGACAAGTTTATTTTCAAGTGTTTACTTTTTGTTTTTGTCACTGGCAATGCTAATAAGGGACTCTGATCTAGTTTATACCTCTCAACCATTCTCACGGTGAATGAGAATTCTCTCTCACACACTCTCTTTTCATATCTGAATCTCAACATTTTATCTCCTTCACTTCACACTCATATTTGGGTATTTATGTAACATTAATTACATCCTTTAATATTATTTCCACAACATGAATGCTAAACAAATTTACATGAAATCATTGTCATCAATGGGATTCATCTCTGTGAAAGCATGCTTAGGTTTTGAGGCCATAGGCATGAAAAGGGTGGCTTTGACTTTTTGCTGCTGTATCGTGATGTACTGTAATACATAAATAACCTTTATTAAACTACCCATGGTCATTTAAGGAGGATACTGGTTAAAAAAACACATGGCTGAACTTTCAGGACATTTTAGAAGAGATCAATAAGATGGTAACATATAGCACATCAAAGCACCATCTGCTGGTCTGAAATGCTGTATTTGCAACCATTCCAACCTTCACACTTTAAATTAAAGCTTAAGAAATAAACATCAAGTTGTTAGTACAATCTGCTACCAATAAAGCTTTTCATATTTGTTTGCCCACTTATGGCAAACTATGTTAATTTGAGTTTGAACCAATATTAGCTAAATTCTGTTTATCAAGAAATAAAGATGTTGTCTGCAAGTCAGACCTCTGTTGTGGGAATATTTTCTAAATCTCTTGTTAGTTATTTTTAGAATTACGGTACCTGGCAATTCTTCCGCACTAACCGGTCTCCCATGAGAAACATAGGTATCTCCTGTGGTATATCCTCATGTTCCTGTTCAACATATCAACCATCTGCAGCAGATCTAGCATTTTTTTCTTCGGATGAATCTGTATATGCATTATCAATGTGCTAAAAAGGGATGAAATTTTCATTTACCTCATCCGTGCTACTTTGTTTAAACAAAAGGAGTCCTCAGGTCATTAAAAATATCTTCATAAGTCAGTCACATATGTGACTGGTGGTAAACTTGTCTACCTGTGCTGCCAGTGTCATGAATATGCCAGCTCCGAGTGTAATTTTACAGCTGGCTGCAGAATGCAGTCAGGAACAGAGAGACTTGGCTTTCACACCAGCAGAGGAGAGCCCACAGTTGCCAGTGTCCACTTTCCCTGACCTTGGATGGCTGGTTGCCAAGGAAATAACTGAGAGCAGTCTGGAACACAGTCAAAGCTTTCCAAAAGCACAAACAGGCGCGAAAAGCCACAGAGACAGCCTTTCAGAACAGAAAGGGGGTGTAGCTGACCCAATAAGCCTAAGGCATAGACTAATAGGATGGCTGCTAGACAGGAAGCAAAATAAGAGATGTAAGGGTTGAAGGTTCAATATCTTCTGTTGTCACAGGAAGGACACTTCATAAGGGTCAACTTGAGTGATAATTCTGTCAGCTTGGCTAGAGCTGTTCGATGCTAATTCTTGTTTTTGCAATAAATCCTCCTTTTAATTACATACGCTTATTGTGTTATCAAGCTGGGAACCTGGACTCCTGACAGCCAAATGGTCAAGTCACATGAAAGCATGAAACTGTAGAGCCCAAACCCATGGGGTCCAGATGTTGTTGGGTGTACACCTCCTATCATTGCTGGCCTGAGCTGATGGAAGCTAGAGTTTGACAACAACTGAAGGCCACCACATTGGTTACCAGATCCTACTGCAGGATGTATACAAGAGCGTTCCATAAATGGATAGTTAGCTTCATGCTGGGGAAGTTGGTCTTCAGGTGCCCAGTCACAACCATTGAGTGTTCCTGGAAATGAATTTCTGTGGTTGCTTTGGCTGTTGCATTTCTTATAAAGGAGTGGGTGGGGTGGTGCATTTGTGGTGCTGCATTCTTTTGTTGAAGATGCACCCAGAATTAACATGCCGAACCAAAGTAGTATTTCTAGCTAGGTGTTGTTTCATATCCCAAGTGGCCTACTGCTTCATGATCATTGTCTGAGGACACCTGATGCAGTCATCTTCCTGAAGGGAAGCAGGGTGTGGGCATGCCTGGATGGAAGATCTACCTTGGAGCCTCATGCATGCCACCTTGAGTCCCAGGGTGCAAGAAAGGCAAGAAACAAATGCACTAAATAAATATCATGAACACATTTCAATATGGTACTGAAAGATTGTTTGCTTACCCTCCTAAAGAGGCAAGTTTCTGATTAGAGCAATAGATAGCATAGTAGGACGTCATCTATGTCTTTTCTGAAGCACACAAACATGATTGTGCCATTGATGCATTTGGAAAGTGAAAATAGTGTCACTGAAGGGGACAGGCACAGCGGAACAATTTTTTTAGCATGGCTTAGCCCCGCTCACTCCAAAATCTGGGAGGACGAGGAGGGCATGGATGAAAGTTAGGAGAGGATGGAGCAACAGCTCCCTTACAGTGGTAGTGAAAAACCTTCCTGATATCAGGAAATAGACATGCCCACCCTTGTAGGAATGTTTTAATGTTCATTAAATAGCTAGTAAAGGTAAAGGTAAAGGGACCCTTGCCCATTAGGTCCAGTCGTGACTGACTCTGGGGTTGTTTTATTGGCTGAGGGAGCCGGCGTACAGCTTCCGGGTCATGTGGCCAGCATGACTAAGCCGCTTCTGGCGAACCAGAGCAGAGCACGGAAATGCCGTTTATCTTCCCACTGGAGCGGTACCTATTTATCTACTTGCACTTTGACGTGCTTTCGAACTGCTAGGTTGGCAGGAGAAATAGCTAGTACTATTATCTATTAAATGTGGTGTATTGCATAGGCAACTTTATTTCAGAACAACTGGAGTACAAAGTGGTTACTTTTCAAGGTGGTAATAGGATTAAGATTGGGATCACCCTGAGCTACTGTTTTTGTCTCACTATGCTTTTTTAAGAAAGAAGAAGAAGAAGAAGAAGAAGAAGAAGAAGAAGAAGAAGAAGAAGAAGAAGAAAATGGAATGCAAATTATTCGTACATGACTGGTAGAGAAATACCTTGCTCAGTTAACATGACTGTATCTGAAATCAGGAGAGGTACTGGAAAAACAAAATTGATTGGAAAGGATGTGTCTTCTTCTTTGAAGATACAGAGCCATTTTTTTCTGTGTCTGTTACCCAGATAGATGTCTTTATTGGTTGAAATTTTATAAAAGAGCCCAACTGCATATTAAAGAATCATTATTTGATTGACTGAATAATTGATTGATTTCCGAATATTTTTATCTTGTCTTTCTGCCCACAGATCATCAAGGCAGCTTAAGGAAGAATTCAAGTGCTTAATATGGGCTGTGATTAAGTTCTACTCATTCATTGAAATTAATGAATCCAAGTTAGTTATATCCATTAATTTTCATAGGCCAACCCTTTGTGTTTATCTTTCCTGACAAGCACATTCAAAGCTTTCTTTCTATTTTTATCAGCACTCCAATACATAATGGAATGCAGGAGCTCAGCTGATTATTACCTCAGAATCTGTCACAGAATGGTTAAAAGCACTAGTGAGAGAGACTGAGCCTTGGGTGTTGTGTAAAAAACCTTTAACCACAGTTAATAAACTATAGTTAAATTGTTGGCTTGTTTCACACATAATGCTAAACCATGGTTTAAGCTGACTACACTGGCTGCCATTTAGTTTCCAGGCCCAATTCAAAGTGCTGGTTTTGACGTATAAAGTCTTTAATGGCTCAGGACCACAGTAATTCAATCTCTCCCCATATGAACCGACCTGGACTCTATGATTATTGTCTGAGGTCCTTCTTTGTGTGCCTCCTCCATGAGAAGTCTAGAGAATGGCAATGAAAGCAGACCTTTTCTGCCGTGGCTCCCTATTTGTGGAATGCTCTTTTCAGGAAGGCTCTGTGATCTTTGGATGAAAGGCGGCAAGCTAAACCAACCCATCAACCAATCAACCATGGTTTAGTGTAGGCTTCCTCAACCTCGGCCCTCCACATGTTTTGAGACTACAATTCCCATCATCCCTGACCACTGGTCCTGCTAGCTAGGGATCATGGGAGTTGTAGGCCAAAAACATCTGGAAGGCTCAGGTTGAGGAAGCCTGGTTTAGTGTTATGTGAAAACCAGGCCATAAGTCCACTTCAACATGCCACTTAAAAAATTTGCAACATTTTAAAAAAGTTGGTCTTAACATTATTTGATGTACCCTTCATGTTACTTATTGAGGCTGTTAATTTTTGATGGAGATTGTGTTTGTGCTTGAGGAGGGGATTCTGTTATCAACTGTTGATCTGCCTTGGTTGGTTGGTTTGAATTTATTATACAGGTTGTATTTGTTTATTTGTTGGTTTTTAAGTAGCTTCTTTGTAAATCACCTAGAGGCTTTAAAATAATAATTATTTATGTATTTAATTTGAAAGCTGTCCCATTACTCTTTCAGCATTTGTATGAATTCTACACTTTTATGAATCTGGTATGAATAAATTGAAAATGGAGGCCACACAAAAGAAATCTGGGTATCAGATTCAAAAAATGCAATTCCCAAGCCATTTCCTACTTTGTCGTTTGAACCTAATATATTCCTGGTAACGTTTTCACCCGCCCCCTCCAAATTATGGGTCTTGATGAAAATCCAAATTGTTCATTGATGAAAAAGACAAACACGTGTACTTTTCTCTCATGGGTAGCATTCCCTGAAAATATCTAAGCCAAAATGAAACTCAGCAATGGTTATTTTCGGGTATCCAAAGAGCACAATTTTCATATTTATTCAGCACAGCCTGAGGGCCAGAGAAAGCTAACACAATCAGAATACATATCACAGTGGAGACCTTTTATAAGCATAAATAATACCCAAGGAGGCAAATGAAAGGCAAACAAAAAAATAGGCTAAAATAACAGTCCCCAGGGAGCCTGAGAAACTGTTATGGCAAGAGAAAACATGAAGCCTCCAAACAATCGCTTTTAGTCTGCTGAATAAACCAAATCAGATAAAGGAAAAAGCTGGAGAAGGCCTACATGAGCGTTCGTTAATGCCAGTGACAGCTATTGTGGTCAAAAGTGTCAACCACTATTCAAAAACAGTGAAAGGGAACAATGTGAGGGGACAAAAAAACCCCACTCAGCATGGCTGCTGCAGGCAGGTCATTGCAGATGCAATTGTGTGTCAGAGGAACAGAGCAAGGCCAGAACGGAATTTGTCAAGCACGTCTTTATGTGTAAGGTATTCCCAGGGCCTTGCCACAGACCCCTTGGTGAAAAAAAATGACAAGACAAAAGAAAATGAGGTGCTCTATGTTTTTATAGTTCCTGAATAAAAGCACGGCAAGAAAAACATGGATGAAAGGGGTGTTATCATTCCACAGCATACACAGTGGTTTTAACTGTGGAAAGGAACAGTTTGGGTGCCATTGTTAATCCAGCTCTACAGGTGAGATCCCTGAAACAGGTGAATTCTTAGTGGCACAAAAATATACATTGTGAAGTCTTCCCTTGTCATTTTGAAGCTGAGAGCCTTATTTGCCTCAGTGGGTCTTTCAGCGGCAGACTCCTGCTCTGATGGCATTTGTTTTTCTTTATGCCATGCAGGGGTATACTGTGGGAAAACTATGATTTATCTAAACCAACACCTGTCCTTGGAAGCAATTTTCAATGTCAGGGCTGAGCTCTGAAATTTGTGACAGTGTGGTTTAGCAGTTGGGAGAGCAGGAGGGGAAATTGTTTGACTATAAGCAGTTGTGTGTTGAGACCTTTAAACCTCCCCCTTAAATAAATTCACACAAGACTCAAATTTTAGTTTGGTATTTGGCAAAATTTAGGCCACAACTTTACTGATTACAGCAAGTGACTGGCTGCATAGGCTCTGGTTTGACTAGCTCCCTGCACTGTTGCAGGTAGCACTGACCCAGGGCACCGGCATAGGTCAGCCTAGGGTGAACACCTGGATAAGCAGAAAGCTGGGAGCAGGCTATCTCTGCCACCCAAATGCCCCCCTGGACTCAGGCACAGGCACAACCCCCTCACAGGGTTGACTAAACCATCAAATCCCTGGATTTCTTTAACGGAATACCCTTCACATAGGGATGGTGAGACCGCTCTCCCACCCCTATCACCTGAACCAGAGCCTATTCACAACCTTACAAGTTGTGACAATTTGCTACGCGGCAGGCGAAACCCAAATGGTACCAGCCAATCAGCCAAGTGGGGAAAATTCCTGCAGTGCCCCTGTCCCAACGACAGACGACACGCAACGGCATAGTAAGATCAAGCACACTGCCCTAAATATAGGGAGAGGTGGGCGGATGTTCCGATGCACGCACTGAAAGAGGAAGCTTTGGGTCATGTGCATAGGTCCCTTGATCCATTTAGCCTGCGTCCCATTGGCCTGATTGAACCCTGCATCAAGGGACCTACCAATCGGGTGTTGTGGCTATCCAAACGTACCCACCCACAACACAGGGTTAGATTGCCAGGTCCCACTGCAACACGTGCCCTCTTTAAGGAAGGACCCAATTAACAAAACTAAAATATCAGTCCAGATTAACATGCAAGCACGGTACTTACAGTAACATCATATATGGTAGTGTTAAGTGTTGGGCTAGGAATATAGGATTCAAATCCCACTTGGTCATAAAGATCCCTGGGTTATTTTAGGACAGTTACTTTCTCTCAGTCTAAATTACCTCAGAAAATGGCTGTGCAAGATTAATCTAATATATGCCATCCAGAGCACTTCAGAGAAAGCATGAAATACAAATGTAATAGCCTATAACAACAAGAAGAAATGGCATCCAGCATCACAGGATGCTGTCAGACTACTGAATGATTAATACTTATGATAAAACACAGTTCAGCATTAAACATATAAGCCTGTTGCGCCCTTTCCTCCTCAAGCATCTGCTTCCATTTTAAACTTGTCACATTTTGTCATTTCTTTATATATATATATATTTGGTTTTTTCAGATTAAAATTTTACAGTCACATACAACATAAAAACAAGATTCCAAGGAATCTCTTGGACTTTCCTATTCCTCTTTGTGGGTCCTGTTGCTAATCATTTCCTCCTGCATCTTTTATAATAATCCAGATCTTTTATTTCTCTGTTATATCCAAAATTCACCATTAAACTACAAGTGATATTCCAATCCTACTAATGATTTTAACTATTTAAAATGGTGTTTAAGATAAGTTATAAATTTTTCCCATTCCTTATTAAAATTTTGGTCTTTCTGATTCTTCCGGTCATTTTAGCCATTTTGGCATAATCCATCAACTTGATCTGCCGTTCTTCTCTGGTAGGTACTTTATCTTCTTTCCTACATTTTGTCATTTCTACTGAAACTGATTAGTTTTAAAGATTGTATATCTGAATGGGGTCAGAAATCACAGTTTAACCTTGGCTTGTTTGTGTCAGGAGTTCAGCCTACACTCAAGTAGGACCCTGGCAGAGACACATGACCGACTGGCATGTTCCCTCCCTCCTGGTCGATCATTCGGGAGCTTCATAAGCTTTCTTCAGCCCGAACATCACAGCGACCAATGCCAACCAACACCGGCACACTTAGGGATCCGCAGAGTTTGCACAGTTACGTAACAGACCCCAGCAACTCTGCATTTTGGCTAATCTATTTTATTTACATATAAGCACACACGGAGCACTGCAACATGGCTCCCTCTCTCTCTAGCATCAGACAGCAAAGAGAAAAAGACAACGGACAATAGTCCCACTCCACGGAACACAAAAACACAAACATCCTGTCTCCGTCACTTCCCACTTTGTGGAGTCAAAACATATCATGTCACGTGAAAGACAAAAATCCCATGACTGCAATCATGGAGCAGGAATTCTAACAGTTTGGACTAACCACAGTTTGTCTGGGCTATGATGGCATACTGTGGTTAGCTAAAAATGGAACTCAATGCCTCTGATGGCCAGATAAAAAGAAAGGAGCACACAGGACTGAGGTTTGTTCATTAAATGCTGAACTGTGGTTTATTTTTTAATCTGAATCCTCCTCTTTTTCCTTCTAGCCCAGTATTGTCTATTCTGACTGACATTAGCTCTTTAAGAACTCAGGCAAAAGTAACCTTACACTACATTTGAGCTGGGAATGCCAGGAGCTCTCCCATCATTTCCACATGAGAATGTGTAACTGTAACTCCAACACAACTGGGATTAGGATGAAGGGTTTGCGGATCAGATGGTGTGATTTCAAGGGATGCTGGTGCTTTTTGAAAGGCGCCTCGCCATTTTTGAAATTAATTTGCCACACATTCATGTTAGTGTTTTAACAACATTGCTATGCTTGGACCTCCAGGGTTTGTGTGTAGATTCTGGGGGCTTATAAAAAGACACTTTGCATCAGGAAGAAGTAAAACCACAAGTTGAATATTATTCTGAACTGATGCTGCCAAAACTCAAATTTAGTTGGTTCATAAGTCAAAAATTCAAGGTCTATAATTCCTGAATGTATACTGAGTCCTGGCTTTGTTCCATGTTTTTTTTCCAATATTTTCATAATTCAAACCAAAATTGATTTTGAGTCAATTTATATTTTCTGTGCATACACAGTCTGTATGACTAAGCACTCCATCTCAGTCCTTTTGGCACAAATTCATATGCTGATTGCTGTAACCCTTAATTTTCTTTAGGAAATGAAAAAGTCCCATTTGCAATGTGTATGTGCATGGAATGATGTTACTTTACAGAAGCAGCAATGTAAGCCCTGCTGTGGTAAGCAGGCATTATTTATGTTGGTGCTTCTGCTCATTTTGCTTGTGCTGCATCCATAGCTGCTGTCTCCATCCTCCTGTTGTGTAAGAAAGCATACATGAAAACATATAAACAAAGCACAAAGCACATGTGAATATAGGCAGAGAAGGGTATAAGCATGCTACATTCCCAAGATGTACTTTGATAAAGTGCATAGACAAAAATGTATAGATACGTCATAATCTCAGGATAACAGAACCATCACCTGAACTTGCAACCTTCTTCACAAGGTCACCACATGATTTCTGAAGTTCACCCACCTCTATTCTGAATGATATAAAAGAGTTCCTTCTTCTACACGGCACAGTCACAGACTTCCTACCTGAACACCATTACTATAAGATTCAAATTTCCCTTGGCTGTCTGCACGACACATTGCAGGTGGATTCACATGGATAGTCTTCCTTCAGGGGCAGTGAAATTATGAACACAAACTAGAGCACTAAGTGTATGCAGAGCCTTTATAGACCTGCTTCCAACACTGAAATTCACCTGCCATTAAAAGATACGCCTACAAAATGTTCTCTCCAAGCACTGAAAAGCAAATGTATAATGCATGCATGCTGGCTTCAGGAAATGAATACTCCACCTTGGTATTAATAAAGGTTAGATATGGACCTTTACCTTTTTATATTTACTGAAAGCATACTTTCCAACATTTCACAGATTTAAATATGCGCATCCCATCTCAGATCTTTTGCCATGCCAATGAAGACAACCACTTTAGTCTCCCACTAATAATCAATGCAGTCTAAATGTTCCAAATATCTACGGCACAATCAGCTACAAAGGGAGGTAAGCTTGGGCATTTGCCAACAGAGGGCCCACTGCCCTAACAATTGCAACCATTTTAAGTTTGCGCAGAGAATCCAAGAAGATCAGTTGAAGGCTTTTCATGTCCTGCATCTTCCAGATATGGGCCTAAGGGCCCCCCAGAACCCTGGAGTTAGATCTGATCTGTGGAACTATCCAGTAATGCTGTACTGGTGAAAGAACCAAGCAAAAATGTTCAATACCCCTAGGTTTATTACAACTTTTAAATATGTTTACATTGGAGAAGGACTTGTATTAGCCATATATTAGTGTGTAAGGCCAAGCAGTTATCACAGTGCAGTGTTTGGGCAAGATCACCAGACTGACACGTTCTTCCAGTTCAAACTAACCAGCTGGTCTTTGGAAATTTCTTATTGCAGAGATCACAGGGAGAGAAAAATACTTGTTCACAGCCAGAGTGCATATGGTGTCCTACTCAGCAAATAGTGTCTTTGGTTCTATCAGTACAACGATACAACACTCTGGACTAGTGTTTGTCAAAACAGTAAAGATTCCACAGAACTGTGCTCAGGACACCTGCTCATTGATGTCTGTGAGGGTATGATTGGGGTGATAAGGATAGAGTGCACATAAATAAAAGTGGTTTCATTGCTACTCCACAATAACCAACTCTGTACAATTTCACTGCTTCGATAATTCTCATGTTCTCTTCTTCTATAAGAGCATTCTCTACTGGCACAACAAAGGCTTATATGTCTGTCAATAGGATGTTTATAGTGACTTGATGCTTTTTCTTTCATCCTAATGCAGTACATCTCTATAACATAAGAACACTACGAGAGTGACTGATTTTTCAAAGTGCTATTATAAAAAGCCATCCAGCGGTCACACTGGATTTTGGTGTCAATAGCACCAAATGCAATCATTTGCCAACATTTTGGTTCCTAGGGAACAAAACACAGCTAATAAACAGGCAACCTCATCTAATTTTGTTTTCTAATGAAATATAGTTTCCCACCCCAAAATTCTTTATATGCTTGTGAGCTTCCAACCCTTTCCCCCCACCCCACTGTAATATATGATCATATATATATTGTAAGGATTCATGGCTCATGTTTCACATAATTTAAAAGTAAGAGCCACTTCACAGGTTACTTTTTCAGACATAGAAGTTATCCTCAATATTGAGAAAAGAGTATAATTCACATGCATGGCAATGCAAGAACATTGAAAGGATATGTACTGTATGTGTTGGCTTCCTAATTCGTATGCCTGTGACCTGAAACAGACCTGCATAATATTTTGCACATTACAAAGCAAGTGTATGGGGTGTAGGGGAGGGTTGTACCTCTGATGAGGGACACAATGTGCTCCTTCTGAGGTAGCTTGTCCACCTTTGGTCTTCACCCTGCATTCAACTCTCACCTGTGACTCCTAGAAGCTGTCAGCCTGTGACACACCCCAGGAAAAGTAAAGCATACATGACAGGTGGCCACCCAACCTCTGCTTAAAAACCCTCCAGTGAAGGAGAGCCCACCATCTCTCTAGGAAGTCTGTTCCACTGTCAAACAGCTCTTACTATAGAAAGCAATACTATAATTTAAATTGAAATACATCTCATCACAGGTGATCTGTGTACCTGCTCAGTCGGCTGTTCAGGTAGAAACTGATGATAGGCAGCTTCATGGCTCCTGCTCTCCCTGCTTATGGTTATTCATATTTAAACGGGACTTGAACCTGATGCAGCTTTTCAAACAGAGGACTCCTTCAAATAGAAAATCGTCCTCTGACAGACCTTCAAGCAGAGTACTGTCCTCAGTAAAGTAAAACGTATAACCATCTTTGCCATCACTCAGGGCTGAGGAAGATTTTTCCTTTTCAAACTGCATTGAACTTCAAGGTAGGAGATTTTTCATCTACTCTGCATTTTACTGCTTGGGGAATGGCATTCCTTACTTAGCAGGGCAGGGAGATGTGTTTTAACTAGGTGGTAGCAACCTAGGCCACAGCAAGCTGGGGCAGCATAAGGTGAGGGAAATAAGAAAGATAAAATGCCCCGAGGCATCAATTTGAGGGTGAAGAGGAGTTCCCTGGATCAACTTCCCAAGGATTGAAACAGGAATCCCCTTCAGACATGCCTGCCAGCCTGCCTCCCATATCCAAAGCAAATATGTTTGTGAGGTAATATCTGTCAGTAGGCCACTGTCCACACACAATTGGGCTTACGATGGTCAGGAGCAAGGCACACATCACTCCAATGTGTCCAACTCCCCCAACTCCCATTTCATTGTTTCATTTTGTAGGCCCAGAAGTGGGACAGTTTTAGATGTAGAGGTTGAGTGGGTTGGTAGGATTGCCTTTTCTCCATTTTCATTCCTATCTCTGGAAGTTTACAGGGGAATTCCCTTCCCCACTCAGTCTGAGGATCTTTTCTGAACTTTTAGTACTGATGTAGTTAATAAACTTGGGCCATATTAAACCCTCAGGTTGTATAGCTTTTCTTCATGCTCCAATATGTGCAGAGTAAAATCTGTGTTGGGGGAAAAGATAATATATAATATGATGCTAACCATCGCCAAATGTTGGTGGCCACCATTACTGAAAGTTGAATGCAAAAATTTGACTTCTGTGATCAGAGTATGTTAGGCAAATTACGGGGCAAATGCATAAATCCACTAGCTTTATGAAACAGAACCTGCTTCCAAGATTCAGGAGATCAAGAAAATTTGAGATGCATTTTCCATGCAGGTGTGGGAAAGATGGGAAGGAAAGGGGAAGTGTTAGTCTGTGGGGAAATGGTGATAGATAAGCAGAAGAACTGATAATACGAGCCACAAAAACAGGCAGCCATGGAAAACACTGCAGCATGCCTGCACAAGCAAACTACTGGAGGATGAATCAAACCTCTACTATCGAAACCTTCACTAGACATTGTTCACACATTTCCATTCCAAGATGCATAACATTGAAATCTGCACTCTTGTGCTTATTTAATAAAACCTGAGATTCTCAGGATGTCCAATTTTACATCTGTTACAATATTCAGTGCTAGCTTGAACTGGTATATGTCCAGGATATATACAGGTGTGAATATATGAATATTAAAGTATCACACTTTTCCTTGCTGCTGTTTCCTGTTTTCCTGCATATTCAAGTTTGAATTTATTAGGGCTTCCATTGTTGTTGTTGTTGTTTGACTAGAAGAGGGAAATTCTGAAACAGTGCTTTGCTGTGGGCTCAGGTGAAGATGTGGATTATCACTGACCTGTCCCCCCACTCACTTCCATAGAGGAGTCAGTTTTTAATGTAGAAAGACAAACATCTGCAGAATGATACACACTGTCCTTGAAAGGAATGTGGACAGCAGGTTTCTACAGGAGCTTCATATGCATATCAGTGCTTACATGTCTTTGTGGATCAGGAGCAATTATGTCCACAATCTGCAGGAGCCCAGGAAAGCGATATATATTTTTCAGAGCCTCACGTGCTTATGTAGCATTGAAGTCTGGTTTTTAATCTTCCCTATGGGGCTGCTGACCACAGAGCTATCTCCACATCTGAGAGGGTTCCATGGAAATCTAGGGTTAGTTTTCCTCATCAATAGGCAGTCTCCTCCTACTTAATTCCATCTGGATGCAGTGAGAGGTGGGTGAGCTTTCCACAAGAGGAACATGAAAATGGTGGCAGTGGTGCTATGAGTGGCTGACATTATAATTGCCCACAATTCCCTAAAATGCTAGGCAGTGACATAGCATGACTGTGAGCATGGTAGGCCATTATAATGGTGGCCAATCTGCATTCACTGGAGTGCTAGAAAGTGGGAAGTATCAGTAGTGGTGGTATTTGGCAACCAAGGATGGTGCCAAGGTAAGACTTGGCTGTCTGTCTTGGCACATGCCATCTTTTATAAGTGTGCATTAAAACTTATTGACTCATAGCTGGGCATTGCAACTCCTCAAATAAATTTTAAGTATGAAGCTTTAGAAATGGAGCAAACCATTTTAATTCCAAAACAGCAACCCTTTGAACAGGAATTTTGCCTGTTTATGTTCCAAAAGAATGATCTGGCCACATCACGTCAGGAAGTCAACCTGGAGGAGCTTGTATACATGGCTTGTAATTTGCCAAACAGAAACCTTTTAATTGTTTTTTAAATAGAAGACTAATGAACTAGGGTAATGATTTATAAACAATCTATTCCTCAATACTTAAAAATATATGGCTTGGAATTTTAGTGAGTTCATTAAAAACTTCAATTATTTAATGACAATTGCCAGGAGACCCTCAAAGTTAATAGTGTTTTTACAGCATTGTTTGTTGCAACAGTCAGCCAGATAAACTGAATAAAACATGACTTAATTTGTGTTACAGGCATAGAACAAAGGGCTCCAATAAATACACACGTTTTGTATTGGTTGTGGCCATGTTATAAGTGCAGTTCGACCCAATTTTATACAAAGAAAACAATGGTAGCCTTGCAGGATACTTGTGATAACTGATTGCATTTAAAATGTCCACACTTCTCTAGAGGGTATTTGTCTGCCTAGCAATCCAGATTTTAATTGCACAGTGATTTGCTGAAATCCCAAGAATGATGCTCTTTGCATGCTTCTCACATTTTCGGTAACGTTAATTTCTGAAGAGTACCACACCACGATAATGAATATTTTGCAGACTGCTTGATTGGAGTCCATGCAATAATTTGCAGTATATGTCTACTTTTTAATAGATGGAGCAATAAAACATATAATTTATTAAACATAGTTAATTCTTTGCATGAAGGTGTAAAATATCCAGGCACATATGAAGTTATGTGTTGCTTTTCCATTTTCAGGTATTTCATGCGGCAATACTTGAATCAGCTATATGCGTATTGCAGTGGCGTAGCGTGGGTTGTCAGCACCCAGGGCAAGGCAAGTAATTTGCGCCCCCTAACCCGTGGATTTGCGCCCCCTAACCTATGAATTTGCCCTAACCCCAGATGTTGCGCCCGGTGCGGCCGGCCCCCCCTGCACCCCCCACGCTACGCCACTGGCGTATTGAAGGCCCATTGATTTCCAAAGAATAATGCACAATTGTGAATAAAAGGCCGATTTCCAGAGCACCGTATATATTCTGAGCTCTTGTGTGATCAGTTCAATAGAAGTGGCAGCTTTGTGTACATTCCTTGCCATGCATAGATCTGTACCTTTGACTGAATTAAAGAGCATGCCTGACACATGGGTAAGCATTGTTTGCACATCAGAAGTCCCACACCTGCAAGAAATCAGTGCAACAGGATGTAAAAGGTTTTCAAAATATATTTGCTGTTGGTATTTGCAACTGAGCCAGGGTTAGTGGCAAGCAGCCATAGAATCACCTGTGCTTTGTAACCAGAGATCTTTTCCATGTGGAATGGTGCATCATTGTTCCAGCAGAGATACCATTGTATCAGAAAGGTTAACTTGCAGTGTTTCCTCTCCCTGTGGGAATCTCTCCAAATTGCCCACAGACTGAAGCTAATGGGAAAAGGCTTGGGGCAAGAGATGCACTTTGGTAGAGGTTGACTGTTTAGAAACGATCTGAGAAATGTCTTTTAAACTAGGGTTCCAACAAATTATCATAAATATGGCCTCAAGTGTAATAGCATTGCTTAGGTTAATTTCCTACTTTTCATTTTACAAGAAAAAAGTTAATCCACTTTTAATTAATGATGTTGTGAAGAATTTTTAAACTGCCAGATTTTATTGTTTTTCCAGGGATTGCTGGTCTGGGTTTGAGTTGTCTTAAGTAATCATAATAATGTTATCCTGACATGAACTAAATGTGCCCCCTTCCCATGAGTCTGGAATGTATGGCGTGGAGCAACCCAACACTATCCTATCACCATTATTCAGATCCCCATATGTACTAGAATGGAGCTTCTGTGTGTGTGGAATTCCCGATTCACTTTAATGGAAGGAGCTTTGCAAGTGCATTCCTTTATACGTATATGAAAAAGAGTTTCAGGAAATGCCTTGTGAATGGGGAAGATCCATGTGCTATTTAAGAAACTGTAGTAGAAGATGCCCATTGAAGAGAATATGTTCTTTCTGTGTCATACAATGCCTGTAATTTCACTAGTATGAAATAATACAGGTTGTTACAACAAAAAAGCCGGATTTACTATAGAAATCTTATTGATGCTATTACAGCTTAAATCTAATGACAAGTACTTGAAATATGTGAAACATCTCTAAACATAGTACAAGAGTCTTTTATGGAGACATATCACAAGGGAATCTCAAGGTGCCTTACAATAAGATCAAAAGGAAAATCAATATGGCTGAGCTATAAGCTAAATTGAAATGGAAACCTTTGCCCTTACTCTTAAAATCTCTTATAGGGGGTCCTTATTCAAAAGATTTGGAAGGCAGTGCCAGAGTAAAGCAATGGCTCTGTGTTCAAATACCTCAGTCATAGACTGAGTTTGCCTTGAGAATGGAGAGAATATTATTGACATAAAAAACATAAAGATTTGGTCACAGTAAGTTTCGGAAAGTAAATCTCTGAAATGCACATAAAACAGTGGCTGAACTGTTAAAAATAAATAAAGCCTAAGGTAAATCTAAGGTGATTGCACTAATATGGATAACCAATGTTATGTTTTATCTTTGACATTCTATACTAGAGAAACTGGAGAGTAGTAGTTGTCAAAACATGAAAGTTGGCTGGGGTAGAAATAATCTAATCAAATCTACATGTAGTAAAAGTGTCATTAAACCCTGAACTGGCAGGACAACAGGGAGGAGGAAAAGGATCCTGGCGAGGGATGTAGCCAGGACTGGGACAGATCAGGGCAAGCAGAGGATGGGGAAGGAGAAATTGGTGTAGGAATGGAATGATGGAGGATGATGATGGGATGGGGATTAGTGCACAGGAACCAGAGCCAGAGGGATCCCTGTCTCCACAAACATGGTGGACTCTGAGGAACTGGGAGCCAAGGGAGGGGTGTTCCAGGAGGCTGAGGCAGGCAAGGGCCCACAGCCCAGCTCTCTAGCTGGCCAGGTGAGACTCGCTAGCTCTGAGAGGAGGGGTGTGATTCCTCAGCTGGAGTAGGCTTGGAACAAGTGTGGGTCACATGCTTTGTCAAGCACAGGCGTTGCAATCAGCATGGAAAGTACAAAAGGACAGCAGAGGCAGAGGTGGTGTGTCTGTTCAACTGCCCACATTGATGGACCTTGACTTGGATGCTCCTGGACCTCCACAGGACCGTGTTTGGGGTTTGACTCTAGACCATATCCCGATTGCTGGACTTCGGACTTGGCTACTTGGATTGACCCTGAACCTTCTTTCCTGACCATTGGACTTTGCTTGTGTGGATGGACCCTTGGACTTTGGACTTGGCATACTGACTTTCTGACAGGTAGGCCAGGGGTTGAGGACACCTTGGTGTTGTCACAGTGTTGAGAAATGTGGTTTGTGGTGAGAACTGGAAGACAGCACCCTGTGCTCTTGTATGCCAATCTCGATTACTCTGCTTTAACTCAGTAATACTTAGGAAAAGAATATGCAAATATACACATGACATTTAATGAGGTGCTTTTGTTTAAGTGTTCTTAAGAAAACAGCTAGATTGATAATTCCTAAATATAAACATAATTGTTATGAAAGCTTTGGTCCAGGCAGCATTAAAAAATATGTAAGGTTGAGGCTGCATGGACGAACCTTTTAAAATTGTGACCAGCAGGGTTCAGACTTAAATCCCACTTACCCCATGGAAAGTAATATCAGACTCTTATTAGCGACTTGTAAATGCAAAACATCTTGGAAAACCATCACAATAAACGTTTTCACAAATAGGAATGTTGACTTGAGGTCACCAGTGGAAACACTATGAGAGAGATAATTTCAAAGATAACTTCTGTTAAAAGCCTGGACATATATTTTTCCCTTGGTGCAGCCAGAGCAGACCTCTGATGCTTATTACTATGATCACATTACTGTTTTCATTGCACTATTCCCATTTTTGCTTTGCTTTGTTATGCTATTTTCCTCTGCTTTCATTGTTACTCGTCAATTAGTGGTGAAAATAGCAGTCCTCGAACTAAAACCCCACTGTAATCTACAATAAGATGCCTGTAAATATAGAAAATACACAAAATAATTTATGTGATAACAAAAGCATGTTAAGGAACACTTTGAGCTCCACACTGACTGCGTTGGAATAAGCAGGGACTGAGACTATTGTCTATAAGGTGAAAGGTAAGGAAATGTTAGTTTATTCAGACCTACATCACTCTGATAGTTTGTGCAGAAACCAGTTCATCATTAACAAAAGCCTTTAAATGGTATGTAAACTGTATATACAGCGTATGTAACCTGAAGAATGGTTTTATTCCTGTAAATTTTCTATCATATTGTAGAAGGCAAAAACTGGGAACTTGCTGCTGTTTCTGTATGCTGGCCCTGCCTATAGACAGAACATTTGTTTCTGATGATTTCATTTAGCATGTTAAGGGTGCACTCCTAACCCCACTTAGGAGTAAGTCCCATTGAATCCCACAGGACATATTTCTGAGTGGGGATACTTAGGATTGTGCTGTAACTCTGGTCAATGATGCACAGCCCCATGGAGGACTGTAGCTCAGTGACAAAGCAACTGTTTTGTATGCAGAATGCCCCAAGTTGTGCCCTCAGCATCTCCAGAAAGGGTGGGAGCATCTTCTGCCTGGCACAATGGAGAATCACTGCCAGTTAGTGTGTACTCAATACTGAGCTAAATGGACCAATGGTCTGACTCATCTTCCTATGTACTGTGTATATGGAGATACCCCAGGTGCTAGGGTTGCTACCCATTCCATAAAATAAGGAATTGTCCCATACTGTATTTCAATGTAAAATGTTACGTCCTGTATTGATTCAATATGGGGTGCAGTTTTTCCTCTCCAAAGGCCTGTCCCCACTCCTACAGAGAAGGCATTGCTGACATGGCTTGAGAAACTGCCTCTCGCTTCTTTCCTTTCCTTTTTTTCTCCTCGCTCCCTCTCCTCATCCCACCCCAAAGGAGGAACAAACTAGAGCAAGGCATTCATGTTGTCACTTCCAGTTGCCATCCACAGAGCTGCAACCAGGGAGTACAAGCCCTCGTCCCTCAGAGAGCAACAGGTTCTCAGGTGCTAGAACAGGCTTCCTCAACCTCAGCCCTCCAGATGTTTTGAGACTACAATTCCCATCATCCCTGACCACTGGTCCTGCTAGCTAGGGATCATGGGAGTTGTAAGCAAAAAACATCTGGAGGGCCGAGGCTAAGGAAGCCTGTTCTAGAAACAAGAGATTTTGTGTCAGGGTAGCCCAGAAGCCCTAATTCTGAACATAGCTATCTGCATGATATTTGAGAAAGGGTGATAGAGAAGTAGCTCCCCACAAGGCTTGCCATTCCCCCCCCCCATGCCCCCTAAATTTGTCTTTCTATTTCAGAAATTTAACATATGGAACAAAGCTCACTCCCTCATCAGAATATAACCCCTGATTGATTGATTGATTGATTGATTGATTGCCCTGGCCTGGCCTGCATGTATTGCTGTACAGTACTGCATGTGTGTAAAAGGGTGTGTGAAAGTTTATGTAATTGTAGCTTTGGGTAGCAAAGCACAAACAGATTTACAAATTAGTGTGTGGGTGATGAATTCCAGAAGGACCATCCTGTTAGGCCACAATGGATTGTAATGGACTGATTGAAGTCATTTCAGTACCGGGGGGGAGGGGGGGAATTGCCTTCCTATCCCCCTCACCATCCTCTTCTAAATTTTACCAGGACAAAGATGCTGTCACTGGAAACTCCTACTCCTATTAAATCTACATTCTTAAAAACATGAGATATATCTGGGGGAATTAGTATGTGCTGTGGAATGAACTCTCTCCTCATCATTATTTTTCTAATGACCTAATCACTCTGATAGATAGGTATTCATTCAGTCTTTCAGAGCGTAAGGCTGGCTTCTCTTTCTGAGCAAAACACATCAATTTTGCATCTTCAGTGGAATCATTTGGAATAGATGCTGCAGTAGCAATCTGAAAACTGAAGAGGCCCTGGGACTTGACATTGTGTAAATCCATGAAAGATTATCTTGTGCCCCTTCTACTTAAAGTGTAATGTGAAGCAAGGGAGGTTAACAAATTATCAAATTCAGAGCACAAAGCCAATATTTGTGTTATATTAAAACGAGGTAGACATCCTTGATTTTGTTCCAGTTATTGATCACTCTCATAAATCAATGTAGACACCAAATTCTTTCCAAAGAATAATCAGAGTGCTTAAAAGATTCTCTTTCAAATTTTTCATCCAAATCAAGCAGGATGGATCTCAGCAAAACTAGGGTCAGATCAAACTTGACATTTTATTGGTTTGGTTTTAGTAGCTGAACGGAGGAAATGGTTTGCATTTGTCCCTTTCACAAGAAAGTTTCATTGACAAGATTCAGCTAAATTTCCTATACAGCACACTAAGTTTAATTTTCCTGTACAGTTTATCTGTAGGGTTACACTTATGCATCTTAGTCCTTCAGCAAATGGAATTCCTTTAGATTTTGTTTTTTTAAGTACAGGGTACTAGAGATGGTATCTCTTATTATTTGCTTCCATTTTTATTTTTATTTATTTACATTATCAATCTGTTCTTGGGATCCAATAGCCCCCTTAAATTTCTAGCTGGAAACAAAGATTTTGACTGATTTCAGGATGACTCCAGTTTAACAGGAGCAGGGAAATAGAATTATTAACATCAAATTCAGACATAGTCTAACACAAAGGCTATTAGGGTCTATTTGGCTCCATAATGTTAATTTAAGAAGAGGAAATAAAAAAAAACCGACAAAACCATTCCTGGATAAAATACTGAGGTGAGAGTAAAATAAAAAATGGAAGGGGTCCAGTAAGGACCCAGAGGTCTAACAGGAATCACCACAGACAGACAGACAGATAGAGAGAGAGTGTGTGTCATGGGCCAGGAGTCAGCTTCACCTGCTGAGCAGCAGCCTGAAGGAGCAGAAGGTGAAGTAACTCCACCTGCTGCTGATCAGCCTTCTTGCTCCTGATGAGAACCAGCTGGCTCCAGCTTTCTTAAGCAGGGCTTCCAGCCTCACTCAGTTGCTGGAAACAACATTTTTTGTTCCTGGCCAGACCTTGTTGCTTCTTGCAACCTTCAGCTTTCTTGACCCCCAGATCATCTGACTACATGAACTGAGATACTCCTGACCTTAGGACTGGACTGAACCTTGCATACAGACTCCACCTTCAGGCAAGCACCCCCTGAGACTTGGCTGGTTGGTTGGCTTCTCCCTCCACTGCGCTCTGCCACAGCTGGCAGCACAGGACTCTCTCTCTCTCTCTCTCTCTCTCTCTCTCTCTCTCTCTCTCTCTCTCTCTCTCTCTCTCACACACACACACACACACACACACACACACACACACACACACAGAGAGAGAGAGAGAGAGAGAGAGAGAGAGAACTTTACAAATGGGAAATCAGTATTGGAAGATAGCACTATGAGAGTGTTAAGTTCTGTGTCATGATAAAAACCAACTTGAAACAGCTGCCCTTGTGTGTTAATGCCCTTGTGTAACATTTACTGCTAGAGTCAAAAAGACCCTGGCAATCCTTTCGTAATTGGGTTTTTGTGTGTGTGTTTTTTTGCTGCACACATGAATGCACATTCTTTAACAAACCCAAATACACACACACACACACACACACACACACACACACACACACACAGCAGTGCTTTTGAGATGGTATTACCAAGTTTTGTCTATTCTACTTTGTGAAGTGGCTTGGGATAGAATGGACTCCAGTAAGTTTAGGCATTTAACTTCATTTTCCCATTCATTTCATTAGCGGTAAATCAGACCCCTTTAAAGAATAATAAGTATATATTTTAAAGAAAATAAGATTATATACCACAGGAAAACAGAGGTGTTCATTGGGCAAGAATGTTTTTTTTTTAAAAAAAAAGTCAAAATGGTTTTGTTCTCTTTCTAGACTATACAATGAAAAATGAGTTAATCTCAATAGAACATTAATAACAAGAAGCAGAAAGCAGTATTGAATGAGCTTCAGAAAAGAATAGTAACGTATAATCTGCATGTAGGTTCTAAGATGATACATTAGGAAGATGGTCCCCATCTCCTGCCAGAGAAAATTAAAAATGGGTCCTTTTAAAGTATTCATTAAAAAAAAGTGAAAGGGATCACACACTGGTGGAATGGAAATTAAGCGGTATCTGCACTGCAGTCTTGAAATCTATTATTTTCTTTTGTGGAGAAGCAAAGATAATCTTTTGCATATATAAAACTGCAAAAATGAAATTTGATTTCTACGTTGGTTTGGGCAATGGATTTCATTAATCCATAGGCACTGTCAGGAAACCTAATCCTAATAATTACTTACAATAAATGAAATA